>NW_022610861.1:0-55593 GCF_000309985.2 Brassica rapa
AGGAGAATCTCGACCAGAGGGAGTAGAGAGTGACAGGAGAGAAGATGGGCACAGTCTGGTGGGTGAAAGTGACAGCGGTTCATCTCCTTATGCACATGTGACTTTTATCTTAATTAATTCTCCAACTTGCCAGATCTCTCTCCAACGGTCTCATACTTAGTTTAAACTTCAAATATGCTTCAGAAAGCTCAGCTGGACGAGTTCCCCACTTGCCTTGACTTCCAAGCCACTCTAGGTTAGGTTTGGTTACTTGCAAGCCAAAACTGTACGGACAGATTCAAATCTGCTTGTTCCGGATTTGCTTGCTCTTGAAGCTTGGTCTCTTCATCAACCCAGCTTCTACTTCTTCATTCCAACAAGTTCTACAATGCTTGCCTAAAATGCAAGCTTCACACTCCTTATTCTCAAACACAACACCTGGTACCATTAAGTTCAAAGCTTTAACATGAGGGTGTCCTACTCTAGCATGCCACAATGCATTTTTATTCAACAAAGAAGCAGAAGTAAACGAGCAAACTATAATCAGGAACAGAAGTGAGTTCTTCAAGCATATAGAGATCTCCCTTAGTCACCCCTTTCCCAATCAACCTGCTGCTCTCAATATCCTGAAACTTCACATCATTAGGACTAAAGATAACATTGCATTGTAAATCATTAGTACATTTCTTCACTGATAATAGGTTTGATGTGAATTCAGGCATGTAAAAAGCTCTAGATTCTTTGTTAAACAGCTTAAGCTTTCCTATTCCTCTAATGGGTATCTTCCCCATTGCTATCATCACATGCCCATGTAGGTTCTATATCCTTAATCAAGTTTTCATCACTTATCATATGATGTGAGCACCAGAATCACAATCACTGGTTTACCTACTCGTTTAGCATTATGGCATAGATTACTAAGTGATGAATGCATCTTATCAGTTCTAGCAATGTAAGCATGCCTATACTCATTCCTAGCTTCTACCGTTCTACTAGTTTTCTAATCAAGTGATCATCCTTATATGCAATCATAGAAGCTCCAAAGGAATAACCGTAAGTGTTACCGTTTTCCTTTTAGCATTTTGAAGAGGGCATCAAGGTCTGATCTCTTGATGTAGTCATCATTGCTGCGGGAGCTTGAGGCGCCTGTGTAAGCCACCAGAGACTTCCCATTCCCATCTTGCCTCCAAGCCCATCCACTTCACTGATCTTGCTGGTCCAGCTCCGCTTGAACCTTCAGTCACATTTGCCCTTCCCTCACGCTCCTTCATGAACTTGGCCGGCTTGAGGTGTGGGTGCAGTATCCAGCATTGGCTCTTCTTATGACCATGCTTCTTGCAATGATCACAGTTGCCATTGAACTTCCTGTCCTCGTACTTCCCGTGAGATGCCTTGTTTGCTTGTGGAGCCTCGGTTGAATCCTCATGAGCTGCTTGATTGGCAAGAGAGAGCTCCCCCTTTCCTCCAAACAAACCCATGGATCCCTGCTCCCTTTGGATTTGTGCACACACCTCCTCAAGGTCCGGAAGCTTGTCGACCTTAACATGTGCTGGATGAGCTGGGTGTAGGCCGGGTTCAGTGTGAGAAGCAGCCCAAAGACCTTGTCTTGCTCGCGCCTCTCATTCAGCTGATCTGGATCAGTTGTGCTCGGCCTCAGCATCTCCAGCTCTGACCATAAGGACCTGAACCTCCCCAAGTGCTTAGTGAACTCCATGTCCTCTTGTGCAAGACGGTTGATCGCTAGCTTCACTTCAAACACACGGCTGAGGTTGGAGTGTTCCCATACACCTTCTTCAGCGTGTCCCACAGCTCCTTGGCTGATTCACAGTAGCTGTAGGCATCCAAGATAGCTGGGTCCAAGGATGCGTGTAGAACCGTCATCACAGCATGTCTTCTTGTTGCCATTTCTCCACAGCCGCTTCATTGGAGACCTCTTCTTGATCTCCTCCCTGAGTAATGAGTTTCGGAGCCTCCCCTGTTGTGATGTGCCCCACAAACCCTTACTTCCCACAGCAGTCTTCACCATCCGAGACCACACAAGGTAGTTGCTACCTTTGAAAGTAACCGCTACCTTCATCCTCATGTTCATCCCATGTTCCATCTTTGCTTGACTTGAAAACTTGGATCTTGGATTTCGTACACACCAACCTTGAGTCTAGAATCACGCAAACCAACAAGAACGTAGCACAGCTTCAACTAGAACGGACCACAGCTTCAACCCTTCAAGACTACTCGCGTGTAGCTTCAAAGACGTTTAGCTTGTAACTCTCTAAAGATCAAACCCCAGATTCAAATGAACCTGGCTCTGATACCATATGAGATTAAGAGATCCTTAGAGTAAACAGAATAAAGAGAGTGTTTAGGAGTGATTAAGAGAAGTTTGTGAAAGATTAGGAGACTAGATAGAGCCGTTTAGTGTCTAAGAGAAAAGCATAGTGTCTAGAGATTAGAGAGACTCAAACTGCATAATCTTCATTAGGGTTGATGAGTTACAATATATAGAGAGAGCATAACAAGGGTTTTCGAAATCAAGAGAAGACTAAAGCATGTGAGGTCAATCAGGAGAGGATAAGCTCATTTGGACTAGCCAATTAGCTTCTCCACATGCGCGGAGTATCTGGCATCTTGGACGAGATGCTCTTGCCTTTCCAGCTGTTCCAGCCTGTCAAGGCGCGCTCTACCTTATCCCTAAACGGTCTGATGCCTCAAGGTAAGTTCCTTCCCTTTACTTAGTTACCGTGTTACTTGGCTGATGCAAGGTAAGTCTTGTCGATGCTGGATGGTACGGACTGTACGGCTTGTACGGCCTTGTACGGACGTCCGTACCATGCTCTCCCTAAACTCTCTCAAGCTTCCTCATCTCCTTTCCTCTTCAACTCCTTAGCTCTTCATACATATATTTCAGCTCAACTCAACAGTATGCTCACACTATATATTGTAACTCATGTCCTTAATGAAAGATTAGACAGTTCTAAACAATCCTTCTCCTTACTCATTTCACTATGATTCTCCATTAGTCTCTAAGTTGTCTCTTAATCTCTTATTCTCCTTCTTTAATCCTTTCTAAACTCAGATAATCTTTTACATTCCTAAATGTCATATGGTATCAGAGCCAGGTTGATTACAATCTGAGTTCGTGAGTGTCTCTGTGAGTGTGTTTGAGAGTTTCTTGAGAGTTCCAAAAGCTCAAGGTGTTTGTGTGTGTCTTGGTGGTCCGTGAGAGGTTCATTTGAAGACTCAAGAGTGAATCTGTGTTCTAGAGAGCAGCGTGGGTTCTCAGTACAAGATCTAACCGGTTGTTCAAGCTAGAGACGTCAAGCTGTTCAAGATGGAGAGTGGCATGAAGATGAAGGTCGCGGTGACATTCAAGGGAACCAACTACCTAGTCTGGTCTAGGATGGTGAAGACTGCTGTGGGAAGCAAGGGTTTGTGGAAGCATATCACATCTGGTGAGGCTCCAAAGGTGATTACTCAAGGGGATGAAACGGAGAGTCCCGAGGAGAGTGTTGTAGAGAAGTGGCAACAAGAAGACATGATGGTGATGTCAGTTCTTCATGCCTCTTTGGAGCCGGCTATACTAGATGCTTATAGCTACTGTGAGACAGCCAAGGAGCTGTGGGATACTCTACAGAAAGTGTATGGAAACACTTCTAACCTGAACCGAGTGTTTGAAGTCAAGAAGGCCATCAATGGGTTAACTCAAGATGACACGGAGTTCACTAAGCACTTGGGGAGGTTCAGGTCTCTTTGGTCTGAGTTGGAGATGCTGAGGCCAAGCACGGTTGATCCAGAGCTTCTAAATGAGAGACGCGAGCAGGACAAGGTCTTTGGGTTGCTGCTCACGTTGAATGCAAGCTACAGTGGTCTTATCCAGCACATGCTATGGTCTGAGAAGCTGCCTGATCTTGAAGAGGTGTGCGCTAAGATACAGAAGGAGCAGGGCTCAATGGGTTTGTTTGGAGGCAAGGGAGACTTATCTCTTGCAAATGCTGTGCAACCTGACCGGGAAGAGCCTCCACAAGCCAACAAAGCTGGTTACAACAAGTATGAGGATAGGAAGTTCAATGGGAACTGTGATCACTGCAAGAAGCATGGACACAAGAAGAGTCAGTGCTGGATACTCCATCCCCACTTGAAGCCGGCTAAGTTCATGAAGGAGAGAGAGGCAAAAGCTCACATGACTGAAGGATCAAGCGGAGCAGGGCCATCCAACCGTGGAGCTGAAGGGGAGAACCGTGAAGGAGAGGAAAAGCTTTGGTGACCTACACTGGAGCTATCAACCCCCGAGGCAATGATCAAGACTTCATCAGGAGATCCGAGATGGATGCACTCATCAAAATGCTCAAGGATAATGGTAACATTCATGGGTATTCATTTGGTGCTTCTATGATTGCTAGAACTATAGAAATGACTCCTAATGTGGCTGAGATTGCTAGGATTGATAGTAAGACTGGAATTGAGCATTGCATTGATAGAAATGCTAGGATGAATGCATATAGATCACAAATTATCTGCCATAGTGCTAGCAATACATCCAAACCATTGATTATAGATTCAGGTGCATCTCATCATATGATTAGTGACACCAACCTGATTAAAGATATAGAACCTACTAATGGATGTGTGATGATTGCAAATGGAGATAAGATACCTATTAAGGGAATAGGAAACTTAAAACTTTTTGATAAGAACACTAGAGCTTTTTATATTCCGGAATTCACATCAAACCTTCTTTCAGTTAAGAAATGCACTACTGATTTGAATTGCAATGTTATATTCAGTCCTAATGATGTGAAGTTTCAGGATATTGAGAGCAGCCAATTGATTGGAAAAGGAGTTACAAAGGGAGACTTATACATGCTTGAGAAGCTTGATCCTGTTTCCAATTATAACTGCTCATTTACTTCTGCTTCTAGTTTAAATAAAAATGCATTGTGGCATGCTAGATTAGGTCATCCCCATGAGAGGGCTTTAAACTTGATGTTACCAGGTGTGGTTTTTGAAAATAATAAGTGTGAGGCTTGCATTTTAGGCAAGCATTGTAAGAATGTGTTTCCAAGAACATCTACTGTCTATGAAAACTGCTTTGATTTGATTCATACTGATGTGTGGACTGCACCTAGTTTTTCTAGAGATAATCATAAGTATTTTGTCACATTCATTGATGAAAAATCTAAATACACCTGGTTAACACTCATTCCATCAAAAGATAGGGTGATAGATGCATTCAAGAACTTTCAAGCTTATGTGACTAACCATTACCATGCTAGGATTAAAATTTTGAGATCAGATAATGGAGGAGAGTACACAAGCTATGCGTTCAAGAGTCATCTAGATCACCATGGAATCCTTCATCAAAACAAGCTGTCCCTACACACCACAACAGAATGGTGTAGCTGAGAGGAAGAACAGGCACTTGATGGAAGTGGCTCGGTCACTAATGTTCCAAGCTAATGTACCTAAGAGATTCTGGAGTGATGCTGTATCTACTGCGTGCTATCTAATCAACAGGATGCCTACAAAGGTGTTGAAGGATCAAGCACCATTTGAAGTTCTGAACAAGCGCAAGCCATCCTTGGAATACATGAGAGTGTTTGGATGCTTATGCTATGTTCTAGTACCAGGAGAATTGAGGAACAAGCTAGAAGCAAGAAGCAGAAAGGCAATGTTCATTGGCTACTCAACAACTCAAAAAGGATATAAGTGTTATGATCCAGAAGCTAGAAGGGTGCTTGTATCTAGAGATGTGAAGTTCATTGAAGAAAGAGGATACTATGAGGAGAAGAATCAAGAAGATTTGAAGGATCTCACATCAGATAAGGCTGGAGTCTTAAGAATCATTTTGGAAGGTCTCGGTATCAAGATGAACCAGGACCAATCCACAAGAAGTGGAAGACAAGAAGAGAGCTCAACTGCACCAAGTGGAGCTGCTCAAACACCTCACCTTGATCATGAGGGGGGAAGTGAACCTGAAACTCAAGAAAATGGCCAAGAAGGAGTCGGCTTGAGTGAGGAAGGAGGAGAGTTCAACTCAGGTTCTCATCATCAAGGTGAGCAAGACCAAGGAGAGGAAGAACATCAGAGTGAAGCACAAGAACCGACTACACAAGATGAGCCGGTTCAAGAGCAAGAACAACCAGTATTGAGGAGAAGCACAAGGCTGAGAAAGGATCCTTCCTCTTGGGTAAACACGCGAGTGTACTACAATGCCCAAGCTGTGGAGCATCCTTCTCAAGTCGTGTGTTCATTTGCTCAATACCCTGAAGAACATTGCGCCTTCATGGTTAACTTGGATGAGAATTACATCCCAAGAAGCTATGAAGAAGCAATCATGGATAAAGAATGGAAGGAGTCAGTTGGAGCTGAGGCAGGAGCTATGATCAAGAATGATACATGGTATGAGAGTGAGTTACCAAAAGGGAAGAAGGCTGTGACTAGTAGGTGGATATTCACAATCAAGTATAAGGCAGATGGAAAGATTGAGAGGAAGAAGTCAAGGCTGGTTGCAAGAGGTTTCACTCAAACTTATGGAGAAGATTACATAGAAACCTTTGCACCAGTAGCTAAACTACATACAATCCGGATTGTATTGAGCTTGGCTGTGAACCTTGGATGGGGCTTATGGCAAATGGATGTGAAGAATGCATTCCTACAAGGAGAACTTGAGGATGAAGTGTATATGCATCCACCTCCAGGCCTGGAACACTTAGTGAAGAGAGGGAACGTGTTAAGATTGAAGAAAGCTATCTATGGGCTGAAGCAATCACCAAGAGCTTGGTACAACAAGCTGAGCACTACTCTCAATGGCCGAGGCTTCAAGAAGTCTGAACTAGATCACACCCTCTTCACTCTCACTACTCCCTCAGGTATGATTGCACTCCTTGTGTATGTTGATGATATCATTATCACAGGAAGTGATAAGGAAGGTATCATAGCAACCAAGGAGTTTCTTAAATCCATGTTTGAGATTAAAGACTTGGGAGAAATGAAATACTTTCTTGGAATTGAGATATGTAGATCCAAGGAAGGTTTATTCATGTCCCAAAGGAAATATACACTTGATCTTTTGAAAGGTGCAGGTGCTTATGGAGGCAAGACAGCAAGGATGCCTATGGAGGATGGTTACAAAGTCCCACGAGAGGGGGAGATTGAAGACAGCAAACCTTATCAGGATCCTAAACTCTATAGAAAACTAGTTGGCAAATTGATTTACCTTACCATAACTAGACCTGACATTTGTTTTGCTGTGAATCAGGTGAGTCAACACATGCAAGTGCCTAAGGAGCATCATTGGCGCATGGTGGAGAGGATCTTGATGTATCTCAACGGCTCACCTGATCAAGGAGTATGGATGGGCTGCAATGGGAGCACTGAAGTGGTTGGATACTGTGATGCAGATTGGGCTGGTGATAGAGCAGACAGAAGATCAACCACAGGCTATTGCACATTCATTGGAGGCAACTTGGTTACTTGGAAGAGTAAGAAACAGAAGGTGGTGTCTTGTTCAAGTGCAGAAGCTGAGTATAGAGCTATGCTGAAGCTGACCAACGAGCTGGTGTGGATCAAAGGCATCTTGAAGCATTTGGAGATTGATCAAGCCACTCCAATGACCATGCATTGTGATAACCAAGCTGCCATCCACATTGCCTCCAACTCGGTGTTTCATGAAAGAACCAAGCACATTGAAGTTGATTGTCACAAGGTGAGGCAGATGATCATCCTAGGAGTCATCCTGCCATGCTACACAAGAAGTGAAGATCAGTTAGCGGATGTGTTCACCAAAGCTGCAAGACAAAAGACAATGGAGTCCATTCACATCAGGTTGGGCCTCATTGATCTTGGGAAGAGAAGGAGCTGATCCCCTTGGCTGTGAGGTCTTTACTCTTTTTCCCTTATCAAGGTTTTATCCCAATGGGTTTTCCTTGGTAAGGTTTTTAATGAGGAAGATCTCATAGCTATCCAAGCTTAGGCTTTCACAAAGCTAAGCTTGAGGGGGAGTGTTGAGTTGAGTTGCGTATAAGTGTGAAGCAAGTGAGGAGTTGAGACTAAGGAGATGAGTTGAAGCTTGGGAAGTTTGGGCAAGGTCCGTACAAGTCCGTACAGTCCGTACATGACCGTACACATGAAGATGGGTGAAACCTTGACAAGGGTAAAGTAAAGAAGTTACTTGCGGTAACTTAGGTGAAGGGAAGGAACTTACCTGGATGCATCAGACCGTTTAGGGATAAGGTAGAGCGCGCGCCTGACAGGCTGGAACAGCTGGAAAGGCAAGAGCATCTCGGTCCAAGATGCTAGATGCTCCGCGCATGTGGAGAAGCTAATGGCTAGTCCAAATGAGCTTATCCTCTCCTGATTGACCTCACATGCTTTAGTCTTCTCTTGATTTCGAAAACCCTTGTATGCTCACACTATATATTGTAACTCATGTCCTTAATGAAAGATTAGACAGTTCTAAACAATCTTCTCTTTACTCATTTCACTATGATTCTCCATTAGTCTCTAAGTTGTCTCTTAATCTCTTATTCTCCTTCTTAATCCTTTCTAAACTCAGATAATCTTTTACATTCCTAATGTCATATTGATCAGGATGAGAGTCTCCACTGTTAAAGCATGATCCTTTACCTGGGAATATGACAGCTTCTCCTTGTCATTCTAATCAACCAGAATCTTGATGTAAGAAGCTTGATTTTGATACATAAAGTAATGGAGAATCACTAGGAAGTTGAATAAATCTCATAGGAGTTAGGATGAAGAAGCTATCCCACTTTCAAATCAGGTGATCCCACTTTTCCTGTTTGGGAATATGACAGCTTCCTTGTCATTCTAATCAAACCAGGATGAATCCGATGTTAGAAGCTTGATTTTGATATATAAAGTAATGGAGAATCACTAGGAAGTTGAATAAATCTCATAGGAGTTAGGATGAAGCAGCTATCCCACTTTCAAATCAGGTGATCCCAGTTTTCCTGTTTGGGAATATGACAGCTTCTTTGTCATTCTAATCAAACCAGGATGAATCGCGATGTAAGAAGCTTGATTTTGATACATAAAGTAATGGAGAATCACTAGGAAGTTGAATAAATCTCATAGGAGTTAGGATGAAGAAGCTATCCCACTTTCAAATCAGGTGATCCCTATTTTCCTGTTTGGGAATATGACAGCTTCTTTGTCATTCTAATCATGCCAGGATGAATCGCGATGTTAGAAGCTTGAATTGGATACATAAATTAGTGGAGAACCATTACGAAGTTGAATAAATCTCATAGGAGATATGATAAAGAAGGTAACCCACTTTCAAATAAGGTGATCCCAGTTTTCCTGTTTGGGAATATGACAGCTTCCTTGTCATTCTAATCAAACCAGGATGAATCGCGATGTAAGAAGCTTTATTTTGATACATAAAGTAATGGAGAATCACTAGGAAGTTGGATAAATTTCATAGGAGTTATGATGAAGAAGCTATCCCACTTTCAAATCAGGTGATTCCAGTTTTCATGTTTGGGAATGACAGCTTCTTTCTTGTCATTCTAATCAAACCAGGATGAATCGCGATGTAAGAAGCTTGATTTTGATACATAAAGTAATGGAGAATCACTAGGAAGTTGAATAAATCTCATAGGAGTTAGGATGAAGAAGCTATCCCACTTTCAAATCAGGTGATCCCAGTTTTCCTGTTTGGGAATATGACAGCTTCTTTGTCATTCTAATCAAACCAGGATGAATCGCGATGTAAGAAGCTTGATTTTGATACATAAAGTAATGGAGAATCACTAGGAAGTTGAATAAATCTCATAGGAGTTAGGATGAAGAAGCTATCCCACTTTCAAATCAGGTGATCCCAGTTTCCTGTTTGGGAATATGACAGCTTCTTTGTCATTCTAATCAAACCAGGATGAATCGCGATGTAAGAAGCTTGATTTTGATATATAAAGTAATGGAGAATCACTAGAAAGTTGAATAAATCTCATAGGAGTTAGGATGAAGAAGCTATCCCACTTTCAAATCAGGTGATCCCAGTTTTCCTGTTTGGGAATATGACAGCTTCTTTGTCATTCTAATCAAACCAGGATGAATCGCGATATAAGAAGCTTGATTTTGATATATAAAGTAATGGAGAATCACTAGGAAGTTGAATAAATCTCATAGGAGTTAGGATGAAGAAGCTATCCCACTTTCAAATCAGGTGATCCCAGTTTTTCTGTTTCGGAATATGTCAGCTTCCTTGTCATTCTAATCAACCAGGATGAATCGCGATGTAAGAAGCTTTATTTTGATACATAATGTAATGGAGAATCATGAGGAAGTTGAATAAATCTCATAGGAGTTAGGATGAAGAAGCTATCCCACTTTCAAATCAGGTGATCCCAATTTTCCTGTTTGGGAATATGACAGCTTCCTTGTCTTTCTAATCAAACCAGGATGAATCGCGATGTAAGAAGCTTGATTTTGATACATAAAGTAATGGAGAATCACTAGGAAGTTGAATAAATCTCATAGGAGTTAGGATGAAGAAGCTATCCCACTTTCAAATCAGGTGATCCCAGTTTTCCTGTTTGGGAATATGACAGCTTCCTTGTCATTCTAATAAACCAGGATGAATCGCGATGTAAGAAGCTTGATTTTGATACATAAAGTAATGGAGAATCACTAGGAAGTTGAATAAATCTCATAGGATTAGGATGAAGAAGCTATCCCACTTTCAAATCAGGTGATCCCAGTTTTCCTGTTTGGGAATATGACAGCTTCTTTGTCATTCTAATCAAACCAGGATGAATCGCGATGTAAGAAGCTTGATTTTGATACATAAAGTAATGGAGAATCACTAGGAAGTTGAATAAATCTCATAGGAGTTAGGATGAAGAAGCTATCCCACTTTCAAATCAGGTGATCCCAGTTTTCCTGTTTGGGAATATACAGCTTCCTTGTCATTCTAATCAAACCAGGATGAATCGCGATGTAAGAAGCTTGATTTGATACATAAAGTAATGGAGAATCACTAGGAAGTTGAATAAATCTCATGGAGTTAGGATGAAGAAGCTATCCCACTTTCAAATCATGTGATCCCAGTTTTCCTGTTTGGGAATATGACAGCTTCTTTGTCATTCTAATCAAACCAGGATGAATCGCGATGTAAGAAGCTTGATTTTGATACATAAAGTAATGGAGAATCACTAGGAAGTTGAATAAATCATCTCATAGGAGTTAGGATGAAGAAGCTATCCCACTTTCAAATCAGGTGATCCCAGTTTTCCTGTTTGGGAATATGACAGCTTCTTGTCATTCTAATCAAAACCAGGATGAATCGCGATGTAAGAAGCTTGATTTTGATACATAAAGTAATGGAGAATCACTAGGAAGTTGAATAAATCTCATAGGAGTTAGGATGAAGAAGCTATCCCACTTTCAAATCAGGTGATCCCAGTTTTCCTGTTTGGGAATATGACAGCTTCTTTGTCATTCTAATCAAACCAGGATGAATCGCGATGTAAGAAGCTTGATTTTGATACATAAAGTAATGGAGAATCACTAGGAAGTTGAATAAATCTCATAGGAGTTAGGATGAAGAAGCTATCCCACTTTCAAATCAGGTGATCCCATTTTCCTGTTTGGGAATATGACAGCTTCTTTGTCATTCTAATCAAACCAGGATGAATCGCGATGTAAGAAGCTTGATTTTGATACATAAAGTAATGGAGAATCACTAGGAAGTTGAATAAATCTCATAGGAGTTAGGATGAAGAAGCTATCCCACTTTCAAATCAGGTGATCCCAGTTTTCCTGTTTGGGAATATGACAGCTTCTTTGTCATTCTAATCAAACCAGGATGAATCGCGATGTAAGAAGCTTGATTTTGATACATAAAGTAATGGAGAATCACTAGGAAGTTGAATAAATCTCATAGGAGTTAGGATGAAGAAGCTATCCCACCATTCAAATCAGTGATCCCAGTTTTCCTGTTTGGGAATATGACAGCTTCTTCTTTGTCATTCTAATCAAACCAGGATGAATCGCGATGTAAGAAGCTTGATTTTGATACATAAAGTAATGTAGAATCACTAGGAAGTTGAATAAATCTCATAGGAGTTAGGATGAAGAAGCTATCCCACTTTCAAATCGGGTGATCCCAGTTTCCTGTTTGGGAATATGACAGCTTCTTTGTCATTCTAATCAAACCAGAATGAATCGCGATGTAAGAAGCTTGTTTTTGATACATAAAGTAATGGAGAATCACTAGGAAGTTGAATAAATCTCATAGGAATTAGGATGAAGAAGCTATCCCACTTTCAAATCAGGTGATCCCAGTTTTCCTGTTTGGGAATATGACAGCTTCTTTGTCATTCTAATCAAACCAGGATGAATCGCGATGTAAGAAGCTTGATTTTGATACATAAAGTAATGGAGAATCACTAGGAAGTTGAATAAATCTCATAGGAGTTAGGATGAAGAAGCTATCCCACTTTCAAATCAGGTGATCCCAGTTTTCCTGTTTGGGAATATGACAGCTTCTTTGTCATTCTAATCAAACCAGGATGAATCGCGATGTAAGAAGCTTGATTTTGATACATAAAGTAATGGAGAATCACTAGGAAGTTGAATAAATCTCATAGGAGTTAGGATGAAGAAGCTATCCCATTTCAAATCAGGTGATCCCAGTTTTCCTGTTTGGGAATATGACAGCTTCTTTGTCATTCTAATCAAACCAGAATGAATCGCGATGTAAGAAGCTTGAGTTTGACACATAAAGTAATGGAGAATCACTTTAAGGTTGAATAAATCTCATAGGAGTTAGGATGAAGAAGCTATCCCACCTTCAAATCAGGTGATCCCAGTTTTCCTGCTTGGGAATATGACAGCTTCTTTGTCATTCTAATCAAACCAGGATTAATCGCGATGTAAGAAGCTTGATTTTGATACATAAAGTAATGAAGAATCACTAGGAAGTTGAATAAATCTCATAGGAGTTAGGATGAAGAAGATATCTCACTTTCAAATCAGGTGATCCCAGTTTTCCTGTTTGGGAATATGACAGCTTCTTTGTCATTCTAATAGAACCAGGATGAATCGCGATGTAAGAAGCTTGATTTTGATACATAAAGTAATGGAGAATCACTAGGAAGTTGAATAATCTCATAGGAGTTAGGATGAAGAAGCTATCCCACTTTCAAATCAGGTGATCCCAGTTTTCCTGTTTGGGAATATGACAGCTTCTTTGTCATTCTAATCAAACCAGGATGAATCACGATGTAAGAAGCTTGATTTTATATAAATAGTAATGGAGAATCACTAGGAAGTTGAATAAATCTCATAGGAGTTAGGATGAAAGCTATCCCACTTTCAAATCAGGTGATCCCAGTTTTCCTGTTTGGGAATATGAACAGCTTCCTTGTCATTCTAATCAAACCAGGATGAATCGCGATGTAAGAAGCTTGATTTTGATACATAAAGTAATGGAGAATCACTAGGAAGTTGAATAAATCTCATAGGAGTTAGGATGAAGAAGCTATCCCACTTTCAAATCAGGTGATCCCAGTTTTCCTGTTTGGGAATATAACAGCTTCCTTGTCATTCTAATAGAACCAGGATGAATCGCGATGTAAGAAGCTTGATTTTTACATAAAGTAATGGAGAATCACTAGGAAGTTGAATAAATCTCATAGGAGTTAGGATGAAGAAGCTATCCCACTTTCAAATCAGGTGATCCCAGTTTTCCTGTTTGGGAATATGACAGCTTCTTTGTCATTCTAATAACAAACCAGGATGAATCGCGATGTAAAGAAGCTTGATTTTGATACATAAAGTAATGGAGAATCACTAGGAAGTTGAATAAATCTCATAGGAGTTAGGATGAAGAAGCTATCCCACTTTCAAATCAGGTGATCCCAGTTTTCCTGTTTGGGAATATGACAGCTTCCTTTGTCATTCTAATAAACCAGGATGAATCGCGATGTAAGAAGCTTGATTTTGATACATAAAGTAATGGAGAATCACTAGGAAGTTGAATAAATCTCATAGGAGTTAGGATGAAGAAGCTCCCACTTTCAAATCAGGTGATCCCAGTTTTCCTGTTTGGAATATACAGCTTCTTTGTCATTCTAATCAAACCAGGATGAATCGCGATGTAAGAAGCTTGATTTTGATATATAAAGTAATGGAGAATCACTAGGAAGTTGAATAAATCTCATAGGAGTTAGGATGAAGAAGCTATCCCACTTTCAAATCAGGTGATCCCAGTTTCCTGTTTGGGAATATGACAGCTTCCTTGTCATTCTAATCAAACCAGGATGAATCGCGATGTAAGAAGCTTGATTTTGATACATAAAGTAATGGAGAATCACTAGGAAGTTGAATAAATCTCATAGGAGTTAGGATGAAGAAGCTATCCCACTTTCAAATCAGGTGATCCCAGTTTTCCTGTTTGGAATATAACAGCTTCCTTGTCATTCTAATCAAACCAGGATGAATCGCAATGTAAGAAGCATGATTTTGATACATAAAGTAATGGAGAATCACTAGAAAGTTGAATAAATTTCATAGGAGTTAGGAAGAAGAGGCTATCCCAATTCAAATCAGGTGATCCCACTTTTCCTGTTTGGGAATATGACAGCTTCTTTGTCATTCTAATCAAACCAGAATGAATCGCGATGTAAGAAGCTTGATTTTGATATATAAAGTAATGGAGAATCACTAGCAAGTTGAAGAAATCTCATAGGAGTTAGGATGAAGAAGCTATCCCACTTTCAAATCAGGTGATCCCAGTTTTCCTGTTTGGGAATATGAACAGCTTCCTTGTCATTCTAATAAACCAGGATGAATCGCGATGTAAGAAGCTTGATTTTGATACATAAAGTAATGGAGAATCACTAGGAAGTTGAATAAATCTCATAGGAGTTAGGATGAAGAAGCTATCCCACTTTCAAATCAGGTGATCCCAGTTTTCCTGTTTGGGAATATGACAGCTTCTTGTCATTCTAATCAAACCAGGATGAATCGCGATGTAAGAAGCTTGATTTTGATACATAAAGTAATGGAGAATCACTAGGAAGTTGAATAAATCTCATAGGAGTTAGGATGAAGAAGCTATCCCACTTTCAAATGAGGTGATCCCAGTTTTCCTGTTTGGGAATTTGACAGCTTCTTTGTCATTCTAATCAAACCAGAACGAATCGCGATGTAAGAAGCTTGATTTTGATACATAAAGTAATGGAGAATCACTAGGAAGTTGAAGAAATCTCATAGGAGTTAGGATGAAGAAGCTATCCCACTTTCAAATCAGGTGATCCCAGTTTTCCTGTTTGGTATATGACAGCTTCTTTGTCATTCTAATCAAACCAGAATAATCGCGATGTAAGAAGCTTGATTTTGATATATAAAGTAATGGAGAATCACTAGGAAGTTGAATAAATCTCATAGGAGTTAGGATGAAGAAGCTATCCCACTTTCAAATCAGGTGATCCCAGTTTTCCTGTTTGGGAATATGACAGCTTCTTTGTCATTCTAATCAAACCAGGATGAATCGCGATGTAAGAAGCTTGATTTTGATACATAAAGTAATGGAGAATCACTAGGAAGTTGAATAAATCTCATAGGAGTTAGGATGAAGAAGCTATCCCACTTTCAAATCAGGTGATCCCAGTTTTCCTGTTTGGGAATATGACAGCTTCCTTGTCATTCTAATCAAACCAGGATGAATCGCGATGTAAGAAGCTTGATTTTGATACATAAAGTAATGGAGAATCACTAGGAAGTTGAATAAATCTCATAGGAGTTAGGATGAAGAAGCTATCCCACTTTCAAATCAGGTGATCCCAGTTTTCCTGTTTGGGAATATGACAGCTTTTTTGTCATTCTAATCAAACCAGGATGAATCGCGATGTAAGAAGCTTGATTTTGATATATATAAAGTAATGGAGAATCACTAGGAAGTTGAATAAATCTCATAGGAGTTAGGATGAAGAAGCTATCCCACTTTCAAATCAGGTGATCCCAGTTTTCCTGTTTGAGAATATGACAGCTTCTTTGTCATTCTAATCAAACCAGGATGAATCGCGATGTAAGAAGCTTGATTTTGATACATAAAAAGTAATGGAGAATCACTAGGAAGTTGAATAAATCTCATAGGAGTTAGGATGAAGAAGCTATCCCACTTTCAAATCAGGTGATCCCAGTTTTCCTGTTTGGGAATATGACAGCTTCTTTGTCATTCTAATCAAACCAGGATGAATCGCGATGTAAGAAGCTTGATTTTGATATATAAAGTAATGAGAATCACTAGGAAGTTGAATAAATCTCATAGGAGTTAGGATGAAGTAGCTATCCCACTTTCAAATCAGGTGATCCCAGTTTTCCTGTTTGGGAATATGACAGCTTCCTTGTCATTCTAATCAAACCAGGATTAATCGCGATGTAAGAAGCTTGATTTTGATACATAAAGTAATGAAGAATCACTAGGAAGTTGAATAAATCTCATAGGAGTTAGGATGAAGAAGATATCTCACTTTCAAATCAGGTGATCCCAGTTTTCCTGTTTTGGAATATGACAGCTTCCTTGTCATTCTAATCAAACCAGGATGAATCGCGATGTAAGAAGCTTGATTTTGATACTTAAAGTAGTGGAGAACCTTTAGGAAGTTGAATAAATCTCATAGGAGTTAGGATGAAGAAGCTATCCCACTTTCAAATCGGGTGATCCCAATTTCCTGTTTGGGAATATGACAGCTCCCTTGTCATTCTAATCAAACCGGGATGAATCGTGATGTAAGAAGCTAGATTTTGATACATAAAGTAATGGAGAATCACTTGAAAGTTGAATAAATCTCATAGGAGTTAGGAAGAAGAAGCTATCCCACTTTCAAATCAAATGATCCCAATTTTCCTTTTTGAGAATATGACAGCTTCTTTATCATTCTAATCAAACCAGGATGAATCGCGATGTAAGAAGCTTGATTTGATACATAAGGTAATGGAGAATCACTAGGAAGTTGAATAAATCTCATAGGAGTTAGGATGAAGAAGCTATCCCACTTTCAAATCAGGTGATCCCAGTTTTCCTGTTTGGGAATATGAACAGCTTCTTTGTCATTCTAATCAAACCAGGATGAATCGCGATGTAAGAAGCTTGATTTTGATATATAAAGTAATGGAGAATCACTAGGAAGTTGAATAAATCTCATAGGAGTTAGGATGAAGAAGCTATCCCACTTTCAATCAGGTGATCCCAGTTTTCCTGTTTGGGATATGACAGCTTCTTTTGTCATTCTAATCAAACCAGGATGAATCGCGATGTAAGAGCTTGATTTTGATAATAAAGTAATGGAGAATCACTAGGAAGTTGAATAAATCTCATAGGAGTTAGGATGAAGAAGCTATCCCACTTTCAAATCAGGTGATCCCAGTTTTCCTGTTTGGGAATATGACAGCTTCTTGTCATTCTAATCAAACCAGGATGAATCGCGATGTAAGAAGCTTGATTTTGATACATAAAGTAATGGAGAATCACTAGGAAGTTGAATAAATCTCATAGGAGTTAGGATGAAGAAGCTATCCCACTTTCAAATCAGGTGATCCCAGTTTTCCTGTTTGGGAATATGACAGCTTCTTTGTCATTCTAATCAAACCAGGATGAATCGCGATGTAAGAAGCTTGATTTTGATACATAAAGTAATGGAGAATCACTAGGAAGTTGAATAAATCTCATAGGAGTTAGGATGAAGAAGCTATCCCACTTTCAAATCAGGTGATCCCAGTTTTCCTGTTTGGGAATATGACAGCTTCTTTGTCATTCTAATCAAACCAGGATGAATCGCGATGTAAGAAGCTTGATTTTGATACATAAAGTAATGGAGAATCACTAGGAAGTTGAATAAATCTCATAGGAGTTAGGATGAAGAAGCTATCCCACTTTCAAATCAGGTGATCCCAGTTTTCCTGTTTGGGAATATGACAGCTTCTTTGTCATTCTAATCAAACCAGGATGAATCGCGATGTAAGAAGCTTGATTTTGATACATAAAGTAATGGAGAATCACTAGGAAGTTGAATAAATCTCATAGGAGTTAGGATGAAGAAGCTATCCCACTTTCAAATCAGGTGATCCCAGTTTTCCTGTTTGGGAATATGACAGCTTCTTTGTCATTCTAATCAAACCAGGATGAATCGCGATGTAAGAAGCTTGATTTTGATACATAAAGTAATGGAGAATCACTAGGAAGTTGAATAAATCTCATAGGAGTTAGGATGAAGAAGCTATCCCACTTTCAAATCAGGTGATCCCAGTTTTCCTGTTTGGGAATATGACAGCTTCTTGTCATTCTAATCAAACCAGGATGAATCGCGATGTAAGAAGCTTGATTTTGATACATAAAGTAATGGAGAATCACTAGGAAGTTGAATAAATCTCATAGGAGTTAGGATGAAGAAGCTATCCCACTTTCAAATCAGGTGATCCCAGTTTTCCTGTTTGGGAATATGACAGCTTCTTTGTCATTCTAATCAAACCAGGATGAATCGCGATGTAAGAAGCTTGATTTTGATACATAAAGTAATGGAGAATCACTAGGAAGTTGAATAAATCTCATAGGAGTTAGGATGAAGAAGCTATCCCACTTTCAAATCAGGTGATCCCAGTTTTCCTGTTTGGGAATATGACAGCTTCTTTGTCATTCTAATCAAACCAGGATGAATCGCGATGTAAGAAGCTTGATTTTGATACATAAAGTAATGGAGAATCACTAGGAAGTTGAATAAATCTCATAGGAGTTAGGATGAAGAAGCTATCCCACTTTCAAATCAGGTGATCCCAGTTTTCCTGTTTGGGAATATGACAGCTTCTTGTCATTCTAATCAAACCAGGATGAATCGCGATGTAAGAAGCTTGATTTTGATACATAAAGTAATGGAGAATCACTAGGAAGTTGAATAAATCTCATAGGAGTTAGGATGAAGAAGCTATCCCACTTTCAAATCAGGTGATCCCAGTTTTCCTGTTTGGGAATATGACAGCTTCTTTGTCATTCTAATCAAACCAGGATGAATCGCGATGTAAGAAGCTTGATTTTGATACATAAAGTAATGGAGAATCACTAGGAAGTTGAATAAATCTCATAGGAGTTAGGATGAAGAAGCTATCCCACTTTCAAATCAGGTGATCCCAGTTTTCCTGTTTGGGAATATGACAGCTTCCTTGTCATTCTAATCAAACCAGGATGAATCGCGATGTAAGAAGCTTGATTTTGATACATAAAGTAATGGAGAATCACTAGGAAGTTGAATAAATCTCATAGGAGTTAGGATGAAGAAGCTATCCCACTTTCAAATCAGGTGATCCCAGTTTTCCTGTTTGGGAATATGACAGCTTCTTTGTCATTCTAATCAAACCAGGATGAATCGCGATGTAAGAAGCTTGATTTTGATACATAAAGTAATGGAGAATCACTAGGAAGTTGAATAAATCTCATAGGAGTTAGGATGAAGAAGCTATCCCACTTTCAAATCAGGTGATCCCAGTTTTCCTGTTTGGGAATATGACAGCTTCTTTGTCATTCTAATCAAACCAGGATGAATCGCGATGTAAGAAGCTTGATTTTGATACATAAAGTAATGGAGAATCACTAGGAAGTTGAATAAATCTCATAGGAGTTAGGATGAAGAAGCTATCCCACTTTCAAATCAGGTGATCCCAGTTTTCCTGTTTGGGAATATGACAGCTTCCTTGTCATTCTAATCAAACCAGGATGAATCGCGATGTAAGAAGCTTGATTTTGATACATAAAGTAATGGAGAATCACTAGGAAGTTGAATAAATCTCATAGGAGTTAGGATGAAGAAGCTATCCCACTTTCAAATCAGGTGATCCCAGTTTTCCTGTTTGGGAATATGACAGCTTCTTGTCATTCTAATCAAACCAGGATGAATCGCGATGTAAGAAGCTTGATTTTGATACATAAAGTAATGGAGAATCACTAGGAAGTTGAATAAATCTCATAGGAGTTAGGATGAAGAAGCTATCCCACTTTCAAATCAGGTGATCCCAGTTTTCCTGTTTGGGAATATGACAGCTTCTTGTCATTCTAATCAAACCAGGATGAATCGCGATGTAAGAAGCTTGATTTTGATACATAAAGTAATGGAGAATCACTAGGAAGTTGAATAAATCTCATAGGAGTTAGGATGAAGAAGCTATCCCACTTTCAAATCAGGTGATCCCAGTTTTCCTGTTTGGGAATATGACAGCTTCTTTGTCATTCTAATCAAACCAGGATGAATCGCGATGTAAGAAGCTTGATTTTGATACATAAAGTAATGGAGAATCACTAGGAAGTTGAATAAATCTCATAGGAGTTAGGATGAAGAAGCTATCCCACTTTCAAATCAGGTGATCCCAGTTTTCCTGTTTGGGAATATGACAGCTTCTTTGTCATTCTAATCAAACCAGGATGAATCGCGATGTAAGAAGCTTGATTTTGATACATAAAGTAATGGAGAATCACTAGGAAGTTGAATAAATCTCATAGGAGTTAGGATGAAGAAGCTATCCCACTTTCAAATCAGGTGATCCCAGTTTTCCTGTTTGGGAATATGACAGCTTCTTTGTCATTCTAATCAAACCAGGATGAATCGCGATGTAAGAAGCTTGATTTTGATACATAAAGTAATGGAGAATCACTAGGAAGTTGAATAAATCTCATAGGAGTTAGGATGAAGAAGCTATCCCACTTTCAAATCAGGTGATCCCAGTTTTCCTGTTTGGGAATATGACAGCTTCTTTGTCATTCTAATCAAACCAGGATGAATCGCGATGTAAGAAGCTTGATTTTGATACATAAAGTAATGGAGAATCACTAGGAAGTTGAATAAATCTCATAGGAGTTAGGATGAAGAAGCTATCCCACTTTCAAATCAGGTGATCCCAGTTTTCCTGTTTGGGAATATGACAGCTTCTTTGTCATTCTAATCAAACCAGGATGAATCGCGATGTAAGAAGCTTGATTTTGATACATAAAGTAATGGAGAATCACTAGGAAGTTGAATAAATCTCATAGGAGTTAGGATGAAGAAGCTATCCCACTTTCAAATCAGGTGATCCCAGTTTTCCTGTTTGGGAATATGACAGCTTCTTTGTCATTCTAATCAAACCAGGATGAATCGCGATGTAAGAAGCTTGATTTTGATACATAAAGTAATGGAGAATCACTAGGAAGTTGAATAAATCTCATAGGAGTTAGGATGAAGAAGCTATCCCACTTTCAAATCAGGTGATCCCAGTTTTCCTGTTTGGGAATATGACAGCTTCTTTGTCATTCTAATCAAACCAGGATGAATCGCGATGTAAGAAGCTTGATTTTGATACATAAAGTAATGGAGAATCACTAGGAAGTTGAATAAATCTCATAGGAGTTAGGATGAAGAAGCTATCCCACTTTCAAATCAGGTGATCCCAGTTTTCCTGTTTGGGAATATGACAGCTTCTTTGTCATTCTAATCAAACCAGGATGAATCGCGATGTAAGAAGCTTGATTTTGATACATAAAGTAATGGAGAATCACTAGGAAGTTGAATAAATCTCATAGGAGTTAGGATGAAGAAGCTATCCCACTTTCAAATCAGGTGATCCCAGTTTTCCTGTTTGGGAATATGACAGCTTCCTTTGTCATTCTAATCAAACCAGGATGAATCGCGATGTAAGAAGCTTGATTTTGATACATAAAGTAATGGAGAATCACTAGGAAGTTGAATAAATCTCATAGGAGTTAGGATGAAGAAGCTATCCCACTTTCAAATCAGGTGATCCCAGTTTTCCTGTTTGGGAATATGACAGCTTCTTTGTCATTCTAATCAAACCAGGATGAATCGCGATGTAAGAAGCTTGATTTTGATACATAAAGTAATGGAGAATCACTAGGAAGTTGAATAAATCTCATAGGAGTTAGGATGAAGAAGCTATCCCACTTTCAAATCAGGTGATCCCAGTTTTCCTGTTTGGGAATATGACAGCTTCTTTGTCATTCTAATCAAACCAGGATGAATCGCGATGTAAGAAGCTTGATTTTGATACATAAAGTAATGGAGAATCACTAGGAAGTTGAATAAATCTCATAGGAGTTAGGATGAAGAAGCTATCCCACTTTCAAATCAGGTGATCCCAGTTTTCCTGTTTGGGAATATGACAGCTTCTTTGTCATTCTAATCAAACCAGGATGAATCGCGATGTAAGAAGCTTGATTTTGATACATAAAGTAATGGAGAATCACTAGGAAGTTGAATAAATCTCATAGGAGTTAGGATGAAGAAGCTATCCCACTTTCAAATCAGGTGATCCCAGTTTTCCTGTTTGGGAATATGACAGCTTCCTTGTCATTCTAATCAAACCAGGATGAATCGCGATGTAAGAAGCTTGATTTTGATATATAAAGTAATGGAGAATCACTAGGAAGTTGAAAAAATCTCATAGGAGTTAGGATGAAGAAGCTATCCCACTTTCAAATCAGGTGATCCCAGTTTTCATGTTTGAGAATATGACAGCTTCTTTGTCATTCTAATCAAGCCAGGATGAATCGCAATGTAAAAAGCTTGATTTTGAAACATAAAGTAATGGAGAATCAATAGAAAATTGAATAAATCTCATAGGAGTTAGGATGAAGAAGCTATCCAACTTTCAAATCAGGTGATCCCAGTTTTCCTGTTTGGGAATATGACAGCTTCCTTGTCATTCTAATCAAACCAGGATGAATCGCGATGTAAGAAGCTTGATTTTGATACATAAAGTAATGGAGAATCACTAAGAAGTTGAATAAATCTCATAGGAGTTAGGATGAAGAAGCTATCCCACTTTCAAATCAGGTGATCCCAGTTTTCCTGTTTGGGAATATGACAGCTTCTTTGTCATTCTAATCAAACCAGGATGAATCGCGATGTAAGAAGCTTGATTTTGATACATAAAGTAATGGAGAATCACTAGGAAGTTGAATAAATCTCATAGGAGTTAGGATGAAGAAGCTATCCCACTTTCAAATCAGGTGATCCCAGTTTTCCTGTTTGGGAATATGACAGCTTCTTTGTCATTCTAATCAAACCAGGATGAATCGCGATGTAAGAAGCTTGATTTTGATACATAAAGTAATGGAGAATCACTAGGAAGTTGAATAAATCTCATAGGAGTTAGGATGAAGAAGCTATCCCACTTTCAAATCAGGTGATCCCAGTTTTCCTGTTTGGGAATATGACAGCTTCTTTGTCATTCTAATCAAACCAGGATGAATCGCGATGTAAGAAGCTTGATTTTGATACATAAAGTAATGGAGAATCACTAGGAAGTTGAATAAATCTCATAGGAGTTAGGATGAAGAAGCTATCCCACTTTCAAATCAGGTGATCCCAGTTTTCCTGTTTGGGAATATGACAGCTTCTTTGTCATTCTAATCAAACCAGGATGAATCGCGATGTAAGAAGCTTGATTTTGATACATAAAGTAATGGAGAATCACTAGGAAGTTGAATAAATCTCATAGGAGTTAGGATGAAGAAGCTATCCCACTTTCAAATCAGGTGATCCCAGTTTTCCTGTTTGGGAATATGACAGCTTCTTTGTCATTCTAATCAAACCAGGATGAATCGCGATGTAAGAAGCTTGATTTTGATACATAAAGTAATGGAGAATCACTAGGAAGTTGAATAAATCTCATAGGAGTTAGGATGAAGAAGCTATCCCACTTTCAAATCAGGTGATCCCAGTTTTCCTGTTTGGGAATATGACAGCTTCTTTGTCATTCTAATCAAACCAGGATGAATCGCGATGTAAGAAGCTTGATTTTGATACATAAAGTAATGGAGAATCACTAGGAAGTTGAATAAATCTCATAGGAGTTAGGATGAAGAAGCTATCCCACTTTCAAATCAGGTGATCCCAGTTTTCCTGTTTGGGAATATGACAGCTTCTTTGTCATTCTAATCAAACCAGGATGAATCGCGATGTAAGAAGCTTGATTTTGATACATAAAGTAATGGAGAATCACTAGGAAGTTGAATAAATCTCATAGGAGTTAGGATGAAGAAGCTATCCCACTTTCAAATCAGGTGATCCCAGTTTTCCTGTTTGGGAATATGACAGCTTCTTTGTCATTCTAATCAAACCAGGATGAATCGCGATGTAAGAAGCTTGATTTTGATACATAAAGTAATGGAGAATCACTAGGAAGTTGAATAAATCTCATAGGAGTTAGGATGAAGAAGCTATCCCACTTTCAAATCAGGTGATCCCAGTTTTCCTGTTTGGGAATATGACAGCTTCTTTGTCATTCTAATCAAACCAGGATGAATCGCGATGTAAGAAGCTTGATTTTGATACATAAAGTAATGGAGAATCACTAGGAAGTTGAATAAATCTCATAGGAGTTAGGATGAAGAAGCTATCCCACTTTCAAATCAGGTGATCCCAGTTTTCCTGTTTGGGAATATGACAGCTTCTTTGTCATTCTAATCAAACCAGGATGAATCGCGATGTAAGAAGCTTGATTTTGATACATAAAGTAATGGAGAATCACTAGGAAGTTGAATAAATCTCATAGGAGTTAGGATGAAGAAGCTATCCCACTTTCAAATCAGGTGATCCCAGTTTTCCTGTTTGGGAATATGACAGCTTCTTTGTCATTCTAATCAAACCAGGATGAATCGCGATGTAAGAAGCTTGATTTTGATACATAAAGTAATGGAGAATCACTAGGAAGTTGAATAAATCTCATAGGAGTTAGGATGAAGAAGCTATCCCACTTTCAAATCAGGTGATCCCAGTTTTCCTGTTTGGGAATATGACAGCTTCTTTGTCATTCTAATCAAACCAGGATGAATCGCGATGTAAGAAGCTTGATTTTGATACATAAAGTAATGGAGAATCACTAGGAAGTTGAATAAATCTCATAGGAGTTAGGATGAAGAAGCTATCCCACTTTCAAATCAGGTGATCCCAGTTTTCCTGTTTGGGAATATGACAGCTTCTTTGTCATTCTAATCAAACCAGGATGAATCGCGATGTAAGAAGCTTGATTTTGATACATAAAGTAATGGAGAATCACTAGGAAGTTGAATAAATCTCATAGGAGTTAGGATGAAGAAGCTATCCCACTTTCAAATCAGGTGATCCCAGTTTTCCTGTTTGGGAATATGACAGCTTCTTTGTCATTCTAATCAAACCAGGATGAATCGCGATGTAAGAAGCTTGATTTTGATACATAAAGTAATGGAGAATCACTAGGAAGTTGAATAAATCTCATAGGAGTTAGGATGAAGAAGCTATCCCACTTTCAAATCAGGTGATCCCAGTTTTCCTGTTTGGGAATATGACAGCTTCTTTGTCATTCTAATCAAACCAGGATGAATCGCGATGTAAGAAGCTTGATTTTGATACATAAAGTAATGGAGAATCACTAGGAAGTTGAATAAATCTCATAGGAGTTAGGATGAAGAAGCTATCCCACTTTCAAATCAGGTGATCCCAGTTTTCCTGTTTGGGAATATGACAGCTTCTTTGTCATTCTAATCAAACCAGGATGAATCGCGATGTAAGAAGCTTGATTTTGATACATAAAGTAATGGAGAATCACTAGGAAGTTGAATAAATCTCATAGGAGTTAGGATGAAGAAGCTATCCCACTTTCAAATCAGGTGATCCCAGTTTTCCTGTTTGGGAATATGACAGCTTCTTTGTCATTCTAATCAAACCAGGATGAATCGCGATGTAAGAAGCTTGATTTTGATACATAAAGTAATGGAGAATCACTAGGAAGTTGAATAAATCTCATAGGAGTTAGGATGAAGAAGCTATCCCACTTTCAAATCAGGTGATCCCAGTTTTCCTGTTTGGGAATATGACAGCTTCTTTGTCATTCTAATCAAACCAGGATGAATCGCGATGTAAGAAGCTTGATTTTGATACATAAAGTAATGGAGAATCACTAGGAAGTTGAATAAATCTCATAGGAGTTAGGATGAAGAAGCTATCCCACTTTCAAATCAGGTGATCCCAGTTTTCCTGTTTGGGAATATGACAGCTTCTTTGTCATTCTAATCAAACCAGGATGAATCGCGATGTAAGAAGCTTGATTTTGATACATAAAGTAATGGAGAATCACTAGGAAGTTGAATAAATCTCATAGGAGTTAGGATGAAGAAGCTATCCCACTTTCAAATCAGGTGATCCCAGTTTTCCTGTTTGGGAATATGACAGCTTCTTTGTCATTCTAATCAAACCAGGATGAATCGCGATGTAAGAAGCTTGATTTTGATACATAAAGTAATGGAGAATCACTAGGAAGTTGAATAAATCTCATAGGAGTTAGGATGAAGAAGCTATCCCACTTTCAAATCAGGTGATCCCAGTTTTCCTGTTTGGGAATATGACAGCTTCTTTGTCATTCTAATCAAACCAGGATGAATCGCGATGTAAGAAGCTTGATTTTGATACATAAAGTAATGGAGAATCACTAGGAAGTTGAATAAATCTCATAGGAGTTAGGATGAAGAAGCTATCCCACTTTCAAATCAGGTGATCCCAGTTTTCCTGTTTGGGAATATGACAGCTTCTTTGTCATTCTAATCAAACCAGGATGAATCGCGATGTAAGAAGCTTGATTTTGATACATAAAGTAATGGAGAATCACTAGGAAGTTGAATAAATCTCATAGGAGTTAGGATGAAGAAGCTATCCCACTTTCAAATCAGGTGATCCCAGTTTTCCTGTTTGGGAATATGACAGCTTCTTTGTCATTCTAATCAAACCAGGATGAATCGCGATGTAAGAAGCTTGATTTTGATACATAAAGTAATGGAGAATCACTAGGAAGTTGAATAAATCTCATAGGAGTTAGGATGAAGAAGCTATCCCACTTTCAAATCAGGTGATCCCAGTTTTCCTGTTTGGGAATATGACAGCTTCTTTGTCATTCTAATCAAACCAGGATGAATCGCGATGTAAGAAGCTTGATTTTGATACATAAAGTAATGGAGAATCACTAGGAAGTTGAATAAATCTCATAGGAGTTAGGATGAAGAAGCTATCCCACTTTCAAATCAGGTGATCCCAGTTTTCCTGTTTGGGAATATGACAGCTTCTTTGTCATTCTAATCAAACCAGGATGAATCGCGATGTAAGAAGCTTGATTTTGATACATAAAGTAATGGAGAATCACTAGGAAGTTGAATAAATCTCATAGGAGTTAGGATGAAGAAGCTATCCCACTTTCAAATCAGGTGATCCCAGTTTTCCTGTTTGGGAATATGACAGCTTCTTGTCATTCTAATCAAACCAGGATGAATCGCGATGTAAGAAGCTTGATTTTGATACATAAAGTAATGGAGAATCACTAGGAAGTTGAATAAATCTCATAGGAGTTAGGATGAAGAAGCTATCCCACTTTCAAATCAGGTGATCCCAGTTTTCCTGTTTGGGAATATGACAGCTTCTTTGTCATTCTAATCAAACCAGGATGAATCGCGATGTAAGAAGCTTGATTTTGATACATAAAGTAATGGAGAATCACTAGGAAGTTGAATAAATCTCATAGGAGTTAGGATGAAGAAGCTATCCCACTTTCAAATCAGGTGATCCCAGTTTTCCTGTTTGGGAATATGACAGCTTCTTTGTCATTCTAATCAAACCAGGATGAATCGCGATGTAAGAAGCTTGATTTTGATACATAAAGTAATGGAGAATCACTAGGAAGTTGAATAAATCTCATAGGAGTTAGGATGAAGAAGCTATCCCACTTTCAAATCAGGTGATCCCAGTTTTCCTGTTTGGGAATATGACAGCTTCTTTGTCATTCTAATCAAACCAGGATGAATCGCGATGTAAGAAGCTTGATTTTGATACATAAAGTAATGGAGAATCACTAGGAAGTTGAATAAATCTCATAGGAGTTAGGATGAAGAAGCTATCCCACTTTCAAATCAGGTGATCCCAGTTTTCCTGTTTGGGAATATGACAGCTTCTTTGTCATTCTAATCAAACCAGGATGAATCGCGATGTAAGAAGCTTGATTTTGATACATAAAGTAATGGAGAATCACTAGGAAGTTGAATAAATCTCATAGGAGTTAGGATGAAGAAGCTATCCCACTTTCAAATCAGGTGATCCCAGTTTTCCTGTTTGGGAATATGACAGCTTCTTGTCATTCTAATCAAACCAGGATGAATCGCGATGTAAGAAGCTTGATTTTGATACATAAAGTAATGGAGAATCACTAGGAAGTTGAATAAATCTCATAGGAGTTAGGATGAAGAAGCTATCCCACTTTCAAATCAGGTGATCCCAGTTTTCCTGTTTGGGAATATGACAGCTTCTTGTCATTCTAATCAAACCAGGATGAATCGCGATGTAAGAAGCTTGATTTTGATACATAAAGTAATGGAGAATCACTAGGAAGTTGAATAAATCTCATAGGAGTTAGGATGAAGAAGCTATCCCACTTTCAAATCAGGTGATCCCAGTTTTCCTGTTTGGGAATATGACAGCTTCTTGTCATTCTAATCAAACCAGGATGAATCGCGATGTAAGAAGCTTGATTTTGATACATAAAGTAATGGAGAATCACTAGGAAGTTGAATAAATCTCATAGGAGTTAGGATGAAGAAGCTATCCCACTTTCAAATCAGGTGATCCCAGTTTTCCTGTTTGGGAATATGACAGCTTCTTTGTCATTCTAATCAAACCAGGATGAATCGCGATGTAAGAAGCTTGATTTTGATACATAAAGTAATGGAGAATCACTAGGAAGTTGAATAAATCTCATAGGAGTTAGGATGAAGAAGCTATCCCACTTTCAAATCAGGTGATCCCAGTTTTCCTGTTTGGGAATATGACAGCTTCTTGTCATTCTAATCAAACCAGGATGAATCGCGATGTAAGAAGCTTGATTTTGATACATAAAGTAATGGAGAATCACTAGGAAGTTGAATAAATCTCATAGGAGTTAGGATGAAGAAGCTATCCCACTTTCAAATCAGGTGATCCCAGTTTTCCTGTTTGGGAATATGACAGCTTCTTTGTCATTCTAATCAAACCAGGATGAATCGCGATGTAAGAAGCTTGATTTTGATACATAAAGTAATGGAGAATCACTAGGAAGTTGAATAAATCTCATAGGAGTTAGGATGAAGAAGCTATCCCACTTTCAAATCAGGTGATCCCAGTTTTCCTGTTTGGGAATATGACAGCTTCTTTGTCATTCTAATCAAACCAGGATGAATCGCGATGTAAGAAGCTTGATTTTGATACATAAAGTAATGGAGAATCACTAGGAAGTTGAATAAATCTCATAGGAGTTAGGATGAAGAAGCTATCCCACTTTCAAATCAGGTGATCCCAGTTTTCCTGTTTGGGAATATGACAGCTTCTTTGTCATTCTAATCAAACCAGGATGAATCGCGATGTAAGAAGCTTGATTTTGATACATAAAGTAATGGAGAATCACTAGGAAGTTGAATAAATCTCATAGGAGTTAGGATGAAGAAGCTATCCCACTTTCAAATCAGGTGATCCCAGTTTTCCTGTTTGGGAATATGACAGCTTCTTTGTCATTCTAATCAAACCAGGATGAATCGCGATGTAAGAAGCTTGATTTTGATACATAAAGTAATGGAGAATCACTAGGAAGTTGAATAAATCTCATAGGAGTTAGGATGAAGAAGCTATCCCACTTTCAAATCAGGTGATCCCAGTTTTCCTGTTTGGGAATATGACAGCTTCTTTGTCATTCTAATCAAACCAGGATGAATCGCGATGTAAGAAGCTTGATTTTGATACATAAAGTAATGGAGAATCACTAGGAAGTTGAATAAATCTCATAGGAGTTAGGATGAAGAAGCTATCCCACTTTCAAATCAGGTGATCCCAGTTTTCCTGTTTGGGAATATGACAGCTTCTTTGTCATTCTAATCAAACCAGGATGAATCGCGATGTAAGAAGCTTGATTTTGATACATAAAGTAATGGAGAATCACTAGGAAGTTGAATAAATCTCATAGGAGTTAGGATGAAGAAGCTATCCCACTTTCAAATCAGGTGATCCCAGTTTTCCTGTTTGGGAATATGACAGCTTCTTTGTCATTCTAATCAAACCAGGATGAATCGCGATGTAAGAAGCTTGATTTTGATACATAAAGTAATGGAGAATCACTAGGAAGTTGAATAAATCTCATAGGAGTTAGGATGAAGAAGCTATCCCACTTTCAAATCAGGTGATCCCAGTTTTCCTGTTTGGGAATATGACAGCTTCTTTGTCATTCTAATCAAACCAGGATGAATCGCGATGTAAGAAGCTTGATTTTGATACATAAAGTAATGGAGAATCACTAGGAAGTTGAATAAATCTCATAGGAGTTAGGATGAAGAAGCTATCCCACTTTCAAATCAGGTGATCCCAGTTTTCCTGTTTGGGAATATGACAGCTTCTTTGTCATTCTAATCAAACCAGGATGAATCGCGATGTAAGAAGCTTGATTTTGATACATAAAGTAATGGAGAATCACTAGGAAGTTGAATAAATCTCATAGGAGTTAGGATGAAGAAGCTATCCCACTTTCAAATCAGGTGATCCCAGTTTTCCTGTTTGGGAATATGACAGCTTCTTTGTCATTCTAATCAAACCAGGATGAATCGCGATGTAAGAAGCTTGATTTTGATACATAAAGTAATGGAGAATCACTAGGAAGTTGAATAAATCTCATAGGAGTTAGGATGAAGAAGCTATCCCACTTTCAAATCAGGTGATCCCAGTTTTCCTGTTTGGGAATATGACAGCTTCTTGTCATTCTAATCAAACCAGGATGAATCGCGATGTAAGAAGCTTGATTTTGATACATAAAGTAATGGAGAATCACTAGGAAGTTGAATAAATCTCATAGGAGTTAGGATGAAGAAGCTATCCCACTTTCAAATCAGGTGATCCCAGTTTTCCTGTTTGGGAATATGACAGCTTCTTTGTCATTCTAATCAAACCAGGATGAATCGCGATGTAAGAAGCTTGATTTTGATACATAAAGTAATGGAGAATCACTAGGAAGTTGAATAAATCTCATAGGAGTTAGGATGAAGAAGCTATCCCACTTTCAAATCAGGTGATCCCAGTTTTCCTGTTTGGGAATATGACAGCTTCTTTGTCATTCTAATCAAACCAGGATGAATCGCGATGTAAGAAGCTTGATTTTGATACATAAAGTAATGGAGAATCACTAGGAAGTTGAATAAATCTCATAGGAGTTAGGATGAAGAAGCTATCCCACTTTCAAATCAGGTGATCCCAGTTTTCCTGTTTGGGAATATGACAGCTTCTTTGTCATTCTAATCAAACCAGGATGAATCGCGATGTAAGAAGCTTGATTTTGATACATAAAGTAATGGAGAATCACTAGGAAGTTGAATAAATCTCATAGGAGTTAGGATGAAGAAGCTATCCCACTTTCAAATCAGGTGATCCCAGTTTTCCTGTTTGGGAATATGACAGCTTCTTTGTCATTCTAATCAAACCAGGATGAATCGCGATGTAAGAAGCTTGATTTTGATACATAAAGTAATGGAGAATCACTAGGAAGTTGAATAAATCTCATAGGAGTTAGGATGAAGAAGCTATCCCACTTTCAAATCAGGTGATCCCAGTTTTCCTGTTTGGGAATATGACAGCTTCTTTGTCATTCTAATCAAACCAGGATGAATCGCGATGTAAGAAGCTTGATTTTGATACATAAAGTAATGGAGAATCACTAGGAAGTTGAATAAATCTCATAGGAGTTAGGATGAAGAAGCTATCCCACTTTCAAATCAGGTGATCCCAGTTTTCCTGTTTGGGAATATGACAGCTTCTTTGTCATTCTAATCAAACCAGGATGAATCGCGATGTAAGAAGCTTGATTTTGATACATAAAGTAATGGAGAATCACTAGGAAGTTGAATAAATCTCATAGGAGTTAGGATGAAGAAGCTATCCCACTTTCAAATCAGGTGATCCCAGTTTTCCTGTTTGGGAATATGACAGCTTCTTTGTCATTCTAATCAAACCAGGATGAATCGCGATGTAAGAAGCTTGATTTTGATACATAAAGTAATGGAGAATCACTAGGAAGTTGAATAAATCTCATAGGAGTTAGGATGAAGAAGCTATCCCACTTTCAAATCAGGTGATCCCAGTTTTCCTGTTTGGGAATATGACAGCTTCTTTGTCATTCTAATCAAACCAGGATGAATCGCGATGTAAGAAGCTTGATTTTGATACATAAAGTAATGGAGAATCACTAGGAAGTTGAATAAATCTCATAGGAGTTAGGATGAAGAAGCTATCCCACTTTCAAATCAGGTGATCCCAGTTTTCCTGTTTGGGAATATGACAGCTTCTTTGTCATTCTAATCAAACCAGGATGAATCGCGATGTAAGAAGCTTGATTTTGATACATAAAGTAATGGAGAATCACTAGGAAGTTGAATAAATCTCATAGGAGTTAGGATGAAGAAGCTATCCCACTTTCAAATCAGGTGATCCCAGTTTTCCTGTTTGGGAATATGACAGCTTCTTTGTCATTCTAATCAAACCAGGATGAATCGCGATGTAAGAAGCTTGATTTTGATACATAAAGTAATGGAGAATCACTAGGAAGTTGAATAAATCTCATAGGAGTTAGGATGAAGAAGCTATCCCACTTTCAAATCAGGTGATCCCAGTTTTCCTGTTTGGGAATATGACAGCTTCTTTGTCATTCTAATCAAACCAGGATGAATCGCGATGTAAGAAGCTTGATTTTGATACATAAAGTAATGGAGAATCACTAGGAAGTTGAATAAATCTCATAGGAGTTAGGATGAAGAAGCTATCCCACTTTCAAATCAGGTGATCCCAGTTTTCCTGTTTGGGAATATGACAGCTTCTTTGTCATTCTAATCAAACCAGGATGAATCGCGATGTAAGAAGCTTGATTTTGATACATAAAGTAATGGAGAATCACTAGGAAGTTGAATAAATCTCATAGGAGTTAGGATGAAGAAGCTATCCCACTTTCAAATCAGGTGATCCCAGTTTTCCTGTTTGGGAATATGACAGCTTCTTTGTCATTCTAATCAAACCAGGATGAATCGCGATGTAAGAAGCTTGATTTTGATACATAAAGTAATGGAGAATCACTAGGAAGTTGAATAAATCTCATAGGAGTTAGGATGAAGAAGCTATCCCACTTTCAAATCAGGTGATCCCAGTTTTCCTGTTTGGGAATATGACAGCTTCTTTGTCATTCTAATCAAACCAGGATGAATCGCGATGTAAGAAGCTTGATTTTGATACATAAAGTAATGGAGAATCACTAGGAAGTTGAATAAATCTCATAGGAGTTAGGATGAAGAAGCTATCCCACTTTCAAATCAGGTGATCCCAGTTTTCCTGTTTGGGAATATGACAGCTTCTTTGTCATTCTAATCAAACCAGGATGAATCGCGATGTAAGAAGCTTGATTTTGATACATAAAGTAATGGAGAATCACTAGGAAGTTGAATAAATCTCATAGGAGTTAGGATGAAGAAGCTATCCCACTTTCAAATCAGGTGATCCCAGTTTTCCTGTTTGGGAATATGACAGCTTCTTTGTCATTCTAATCAAACCAGGATGAATCGCGATGTAAGAAGCTTGATTTTGATACATAAAGTAATGGAGAATCACTAGGAAGTTGAATAAATCTCATAGGAGTTAGGATGAAGAAGCTATCCCACTTTCAAATCAGGTGATCCCAGTTTTCCTGTTTGGGAATATGACAGCTTCTTTGTCATTCTAATCAAACCAGGATGAATCGCGATGTAAGAAGCTTGATTTTGATACATAAAGTAATGGAGAATCACTAGGAAGTTGAATAAATCTCATAGGAGTTAGGATGAAGAAGCTATCCCACTTTCAAATCAGGTGATCCCAGTTTTCCTGTTTGGGAATATGACAGCTTCTTTGTCATTCTAATCAAACCAGGATGAATCGCGATGTAAGAAGCTTGATTTTGATACATAAAGTAATGGAGAATCACTAGGAAGTTGAATAAATCTCATAGGAGTTAGGATGAAGAAGCTATCCCACTTTCAAATCAGGTGATCCCAGTTTTCCTGTTTGGGAATATGACAGCTTCTTTGTCATTCTAATCAAACCAGGATGAATCGCGATGTAAGAAGCTTGATTTTGATACATAAAGTAATGGAGAATCACTAGGAAGTTGAATAAATCTCATAGGAGTTAGGATGAAGAAGCTATCCCACTTTCAAATCAGGTGATCCCAGTTTTCCTGTTTGGGAATATGACAGCTTCTTTGTCATTCTAATCAAACCAGGATGAATCGCGATGTAAGAAGCTTGATTTTGATACATAAAGTAATGGAGAATCACTAGGAAGTTGAATAAATCTCATAGGAGTTAGGATGAAGAAGCTATCCCACTTTCAAATCAGGTGATCCCAGTTTTCCTGTTTGGGAATATGACAGCTTCTTGTCATTCTAATCAAACCAGGATGAATCGCGATGTAAGAAGCTTGATTTTGATACATAAAGTAATGGAGAATCACTAGGAAGTTGAATAAATCTCATAGGAGTTAGGATGAAGAAGCTATCCCACTTTCAAATCAGGTGATCCCAGTTTTCCTGTTTGGGAATATGACAGCTTCTTTGTCATTCTAATCAAACCAGGATGAATCGCGATGTAAGAAGCTTGATTTTGATACATAAAGTAATGGAGAATCACTAGGAAGTTGAATAAATCTCATAGGAGTTAGGATGAAGAAGCTATCCCACTTTCAAATCAGGTGATCCCAGTTTTCCTGTTTGGGAATATGACAGCTTCTTTGTCATTCTAATCAAACCAGGATGAATCGCGATGTAAGAAGCTTGATTTTGATACATAAAGTAATGGAGAATCACTAGGAAGTTGAATAAATCTCATAGGAGTTAGGATGAAGAAGCTATCCCACTTTCAAATCAGGTGATCCCAGTTTTCCTGTTTGGGAATATGACAGCTTCTTTGTCATTCTAATCAAACCAGGATGAATCGCGATGTAAGAAGCTTGATTTTGATACATAAAGTAATGGAGAATCACTAGGAAGTTGAATAAATCTCATAGGAGTTAGGATGAAGAAGCTATCCCACTTTCAAATCAGGTGATCCCAGTTTTCCTGTTTGGGAATATGACAGCTTCTTTGTCATTCTAATCAAACCAGGATGAATCGCGATGTAAGAAGCTTGATTTTGATACATAAAGTAATGGAGAATCACTAGGAAGTTGAATAAATCTCATAGGAGTTAGGATGAAGAAGCTATCCCACTTTCAAATCAGGTGATCCCAGTTTTCCTGTTTGGGAATATGACAGCTTCTTTGTCATTCTAATCAAACCAGGATGAATCGCGATGTAAGAAGCTTGATTTTGATACATAAAGTAATGGAGAATCACTAGGAAGTTGAATAAATCTCATAGGAGTTAGGATGAAGAAGCTATCCCACTTTCAAATCAGGTGATCCCAGTTTTCCTGTTTGGGAATATGACAGCTTCTTTGTCATTCTAATCAAACCAGGATGAATCGCGATGTAAGAAGCTTGATTTTGATACATAAAGTAATGGAGAATCACTAGGAAGTTGAATAAATCTCATAGGAGTTAGGATGAAGAAGCTATCCCACTTTCAAATCAGGTGATCCCAGTTTTCCTGTTTGGGAATATGACAGCTTCTTTGTCATTCTAATCAAACCAGGATGAATCGCGATGTAAGAAGCTTGATTTTGATACATAAAGTAATGGAGAATCACTAGGAAGTTGAATAAATCTCATAGGAGTTAGGATGAAGAAGCTATCCCACTTTCAAATCAGGTGATCCCAGTTTTCCTGTTTGGGAATATGACAGCTTCTTTGTCATTCTAATCAAACCAGGATGAATCGCGATGTAAGAAGCTTGATTTTGATACATAAAGTAATGGAGAATCACTAGGAAGTTGAATAAATCTCATAGGAGTTAGGATGAAGAAGCTATCCCACTTTCAAATCAGGTGATCCCAGTTTTCCTGTTTGGGAATATGACAGCTTCTTTGTCATTCTAATCAAACCAGGATGAATCGCGATGTAAGAAGCTTGATTTTGATACATAAAGTAATGGAGAATCACTAGGAAGTTGAATAAATCTCATAGGAGTTAGGATGAAGAAGCTATCCCACTTTCAAATCAGGTGATCCCAGTTTTCCTGTTTGGGAATATGACAGCTTCTTTGTCATTCTAATCAAACCAGGATGAATCGCGATGTAAGAAGCTTGATTTTGATACATAAAGTAATGGAGAATCACTAGGAAGTTGAATAAATCTCATAGGAGTTAGGATGAAGAAGCTATCCCACTTTCAAATCAGGTGATCCCAGTTTTCCTGTTTGGGAATATGACAGCTTCTTTGTCATTCTAATCAAACCAGGATGAATCGCGATGTAAGAAGCTTGATTTTGATACATAAAGTAATGGAGAATCACTAGGAAGTTGAATAAATCTCATAGGAGTTAGGATGAAGAAGCTATCCCACTTTCAAATCAGGTGATCCCAGTTTTCCTGTTTGGGAATATGACAGCTTCTTTGTCATTCTAATCAAACCAGGATGAATCGCGATGTAAGAAGCTTGATTTTGATACATAAAGTAATGGAGAATCACTAGGAAGTTGAATAAATCTCATAGGAGTTAGGATGAAGAAGCTATCCCACTTTCAAATCAGGTGATCCCAGTTTTCCTGTTTGGGAATATGACAGCTTCTTTGTCATTCTAATCAAACCAGGATGAATCGCGATGTAAGAAGCTTGATTTTGATACATAAAGTAATGGAGAATCACTAGGAAGTTGAATAAATCTCATAGGAGTTAGGATGAAGAAGCTATCCCACTTTCAAATCAGGTGATCCCAGTTTTCCTGTTTGGGAATATGACAGCTTCTTTGTCATTCTAATCAAACCAGGATGAATCGCGATGTAAGAAGCTTGATTTTGATACATAAAGTAATGGAGAATCACTAGGAAGTTGAATAAATCTCATAGGAGTTAGGATGAAGAAGCTATCCCACTTTCAAATCAGGTGATCCCAGTTTTCCTGTTTGGGAATATGACAGCTTCTTTGTCATTCTAATCAAACCAGGATGAATCGCGATGTAAGAAGCTTGATTTTGATACATAAAGTAATGGAGAATCACTAGGAAGTTGAATAAATCTCATAGGAGTTAGGATGAAGAAGCTATCCCACTTTCAAATCAGGTGATCCCAGTTTTCCTGTTTGGGAATATGACAGCTTCTTTGTCATTCTAATCAAACCAGGATGAATCGCGATGTAAGAAGCTTGATTTTGATACATAAAGTAATGGAGAATCACTAGGAAGTTGAATAAATCTCATAGGAGTTAGGATGAAGAAGCTATCCCACTTTCAAATCAGGTGATCCCAGTTTTCCTGTTTGGGAATATGACAGCTTCTTTGTCATTCTAATCAAACCAGGATGAATCGCGATGTAAGAAGCTTGATTTTGATACATAAAGTAATGGAGAATCACTAGGAAGTTGAATAAATCTCATAGGAGTTAGGATGAAGAAGCTATCCCACTTTCAAATCAGGTGATCCCAGTTTTCCTGTTTGGGAATATGACAGCTTCTTTGTCATTCTAATCAAACCAGGATGAATCGCGATGTAAGAAGCTTGATTTTGATACATAAAGTAATGGAGAATCACTAGGAAGTTGAATAAATCTCATAGGAGTTAGGATGAAGAAGCTATCCCACTTTCAAATCAGGTGATCCCAGTTTTCCTGTTTGGGAATATGACAGCTTCTTTGTCATTCTAATCAAACCAGGATGAATCGCGATGTAAGAAGCTTGATTTTGATACATAAAGTAATGGAGAATCACTAGGAAGTTGAATAAATCTCATAGGAGTTAGGATGAAGAAGCTATCCCACTTTCAAATCAGGTGATCCCAGTTTTCCTGTTTGGGAATATGACAGCTTCTTTGTCATTCTAATCAAACCAGGATGAATCGCGATGTAAGAAGCTTGATTTTGATACATAAAGTAATGGAGAATCACTAGGAAGTTGAATAAATCTCATAGGAGTTAGGATGAAGAAGCTATCCCACTTTCAAATCAGGTGATCCCAGTTTTCCTGTTTGGGAATATGACAGCTTCTTTGTCATTCTAATCAAACCAGGATGAATCGCGATGTAAGAAGCTTGATTTTGATACATAAAGTAATGGAGAATCACTAGGAAGTTGAATAAATCTCATAGGAGTTAGGATGAAGAAGCTATCCCACTTTCAAATCAGGTGATCCCAGTTTTCCTGTTTGGGAATATGACAGCTTCTTTGTCATTCTAATCAAACCAGGATGAATCGCGATGTAAGAAGCTTGATTTTGATACATAAAGTAATGGAGAATCACTAGGAAGTTGAATAAATCTCATAGGAGTTAGGATGAAGAAGCTATCCCACTTTCAAATCAGGTGATCCCAGTTTTCCTGTTTGGGAATATGACAGCTTCTTTGTCATTCTAATCAAACCAGGATGAATCGCGATGTAAGAAGCTTGATTTTGATACATAAAGTAATGGAGAATCACTAGGAAGTTGAATAAATCTCATAGGAGTTAGGATGAAGAAGCTATCCCACTTTCAAATCAGGTGATCCCAGTTTTCCTGTTTGGGAATATGACAGCTTCTTTGTCATTCTAATCAAACCAGGATGAATCGCGATGTAAGAAGCTTGATTTTGATACATAAAGTAATGGAGAATCACTAGGAAGTTGAATAAATCTCATAGGAGTTAGGATGAAGAAGCTATCCCACTTTCAAATCAGGTGATCCCAGTTTTCCTGTTTGGGAATATGACAGCTTCTTTGTCATTCTAATCAAACCAGGATGAATCGCGATGTAAGAAGCTTGATTTTGATACATAAAGTAATGGAGAATCACTAGGAAGTTGAATAAATCTCATAGGAGTTAGGATGAAGAAGCTATCCCACTTTCAAATCAGGTGATCCCAGTTTTCCTGTTTGGGAATATGACAGCTTCTTTGTCATTCTAATCAAACCAGGATGAATCGCGATGTAAGAAGCTTGATTTTGATACATAAAGTAATGGAGAATCACTAGGAAGTTGAATAAATCTCATAGGAGTTAGGATGAAGAAGCTATCCCACTTTCAAATCAGGTGATCCCAGTTTTCCTGTTTGGGAATATGACAGCTTCTTTGTCATTCTAATCAAACCAGGATGAATCGCGATGTAAGAAGCTTGATTTTGATACATAAAGTAATGGAGAATCACTAGGAAGTTGAATAAATCTCATAGGAGTTAGGATGAAGAAGCTATCCCACTTTCAAATCAGGTGATCCCAGTTTTCCTGTTTGGGAATATGACAGCTTCTTTGTCATTCTAATCAAACCAGGATGAATCGCGATGTAAGAAGCTTGATTTTGATACATAAAGTAATGGAGAATCACTAGGAAGTTGAATAAATCTCATAGGAGTTAGGATGAAGAAGCTATCCCACTTTCAAATCAGGTGATCCCAGTTTTCCTGTTTGGGAATATGACAGCTTCTTTGTCATTCTAATCAAACCAGGATGAATCGCGATGTAAGAAGCTTGATTTTGATACATAAAGTAATGGAGAATCACTAGGAAGTTGAATAAATCTCATAGGAGTTAGGATGAAGAAGCTATCCCACTTTCAAATCAGGTGATCCCAGTTTTCCTGTTTGGGAATATGACAGCTTCTTTGTCATTCTAATCAAACCAGGATGAATCGCGATGTAAGAAGCTTGATTTTGATACATAAAGTAATGGAGAATCACTAGGAAGTTGAATAAATCTCATAGGAGTTAGGATGAAGAAGCTATCCCACTTTCAAATCAGGTGATCCCAGTTTTCCTGTTTGGGAATATGACAGCTTCTTTGTCATTCTAATCAAACCAGGATGAATCGCGATGTAAGAAGCTTGATTTTGATACATAAAGTAATGGAGAATCACTAGGAAGTTGAATAAATCTCATAGGAGTTAGGATGAAGAAGCTATCCCACTTTCAAATCAGGTGATCCCAGTTTTCCTGTTTGGGAATATGACAGCTTCTTTGTCATTCTAATCAAACCAGGATGAATCGCGATGTAAGAAGCTTGATTTTGATACATAAAGTAATGGAGAATCACTAGGAAGTTGAATAAATCTCATAGGAGTTAGGATGAAGAAGCTATCCCACTTTCAAATCAGGTGATCCCAGTTTTCCTGTTTGGGAATATGACAGCTTCTTTGTCATTCTAATCAAACCAGGATGAATCGCGATGTAAGAAGCTTGATTTTGATACATAAAGTAATGGAGAATCACTAAGAAGTTGAATAAATCTCATAGGAGTTAGGATGAAGAAGTTATCCCACTTTCAAATCAGGTCATCCCAGTTTTCCTGTTTTGGAATATGACAGCTTCTTTATTATTCTAATCAAACCAGGATGAATCGCGATATAAGAAACTTGATTTTGATACATAAAGTAATGGAGAATCACTAGAAAGTTGAATAAATCTCATAGGAGTTAGGATGAAGAAGCTATCCCACTTTCAAATCAGGTGATCCCAGTTTTCCTGTTTGGGAATATGACAGCTTCTTTGTCATTCTAATCAAACCAGGATGAATCGCGATGTAAGAAGCTTGATTTTGATACATAAAGTAGTGGAGAACCATTAGGAAGTTGAATAAATCTCATAGGAGTTAGGATGAAGAAGCTATCCCACTTTCAAATCAGGTGATCCCAGTTTTCCTGTTTGGGAATATGACAGCTTCTTTGTCATTCTAATCAAACCAGGATGAATCGCGATGTAAGAAGCTTGATTTTGATACATAAAGTAGTGGAGAACCATTAGGAAGTTGAATAAATCTCATAGGAGTTAGGATGAAGAAGCTATCCCACTTTCAAATCAGGTGATCCCAGTTTTCCTGTTTGGGAATATGACAGCTTCTTTGTCATTCTAATCAAACCAGGATGAATCGCGATGTAAGAAGCTTGATTTTGATACATAAAGTAGTGGAGAACCATTAGGAAGTTGAATAAATCTCATAGGAGTTAGGATGAAGAAGCTATCCCACTTTCAAATCAGGTGATCCCAGTTTTCCTGTTTGGGAATATGACAGCTTCTTTGTCATTCTAATCAAACCAGGATGAATCGCGATGTAAGAAGCTTGATTTTGATACATAAAGTAGTGGAGAACCATTAGGAAGTTGAATAAATCTCATAGGAGTTAGGATGAAGAAGCTATCCCACTTTCAAATCAGGTGATCCCAGTTTTCCTGTTTGGGAATATGACAGCTTCTTTGTCATTCTAATCAAACCAGGATGAATCGCGATGTAAGAAGCTTGATTTTGATACATAAAGTAGTGGAGAATCACCAGGAAGTTGAATAAATCTCATAGGAGTTAGGATGAAGAAGCTATCCCACTTTCAAATCAGGTGATCCCAGTTTTCCTGTTTGGGAATATGACAGCTTCTTTGTCATTCTAATCAAACCAGGATGAATCGCGATGTAAGAAGCTTGATTTTGATACATAAAGTAGTGGAGAATCACCAGGAAGTTGAATAAATCTCATAGGAGTTAGGATGAAGAAGCTATCCCACTTTCAAATCAGGTGATCCCAGTTTTCCTGTTTGGGAATATGACAGCTTCTTTGTCATTCTAATCAAACCAGGATGAATCGCGATGTAAGAAGCTTGATTTTGATACATAAAGTAGTGGAGAATCACCAGGAAGTTGAATAAATCTCATAGGAGTTAGGATGAAGAAGCTATCCCACTTTCAAATCAGGTGATCCCAGTTTTCCTGTTTGGGAATATGACAGCTTCTTTGTCATTCTAATCAAACCAGGATGAATCGCGATGTAAGAAGCTTGATTTTGATACATAAAGTAGTGGAGAATCACCAGGAAGTGAATAAATCTCATAGGAGTTAGGATGAAGAAGCTATCCCACTTTCAAATCAGGTGATCCCAGTTTTCCTGTTTGGGAATATGACAGCTTCTTTGTCATTCTAATCAAACCAGGATGAATCGCGATGTAAGAAGCTTGATTTTGATACATAAAGTAGTGGAGAATCACCAGGAAGTTGAATAAATCTCATAGGAGTTAGGATGAAGAAGCTATCCCACTTTCAAATCAGGTGATCCCAGTTTTCCTGTTTGGGAATATGACAGCTTCTTTGTCATTCTAATCAAACCAGGATGAATCGCGATGTAAGAAGCTTGATTTTGATACATAAAGTAGTGGAGAATCACCAGGAAGTGAATAAATCTCATAGGAGTTAGGATGAAGAAGCTATCCCACTTTCAAATCAGGTGATCCCAGTTTTCCTGTTTGGGAATATGACAGCTTCTTTGTCATTCTAATCAAACCAGGATGAATCGCGATGTAAGAAGCTTGATTTTGATACATAAAGTAGTGGAGAATCACCAGGAAGTTGAATAAATCTCATAGGAGTTAGGATGAAGAAGCTATCCCACTTTCAAATCAGGTGATCCCAGTTTTCCTGTTTGGGAATATGACAGCTTCTTTGTCATTCTAATCAAACCAGGATGAATCGCGATGTAAGAAGCTTGATTTTGATACATAAAGTAGTGGAGAATCACCAGGAAGTGAATAAATCTCATAGGAGTTAGGATGAAGAAGCTATCCCACTTTCAAATCAGGTGATCCCAGTTTTCCTGTTTGGGAATATGACAGCTTCTTTGTCATTCTAATCAAACCAGGATGAATCGCGATGTAAGAAGCTTGATTTTGATACATAAAGTAGTGGAGAATCACCAGGAAGCTGAATAAATCTCATAGGAGTTAGGATGAAGAAGCTATCCCACTTTCAAATCAGGTGATCCCAGTTTTCCTGTTTGGGAATATGACAGCTTCTTTGTCATTCTAATCAAACCAGGATGAATCGCGATGTAAGAAGCTTGATTTTGATACATAAAGTAGTGGAGAATCACCAGGAAGTGAATAAATCTCATAGGAGTTAGGATGAAGAAGCTATCCCACTTTCAAATCAGGTGATCCCAGTTTTCCTGTTTGGGAATATGACAGCTTCTTTGTCATTCTAATCAAACCAGGATGAATCGCGATGTAAGAAGCTTGATTTTGATACATAAAGTAGTGGAGAATCACCAGGAAGTGAATAAATCTCATAGGAGTTAGGATGAAGAAGCTATCCCACTTTCAAATCAGGTGATCCCAGTTTTCCTGTTTGGGAATATGACAGCTTCTTTGTCATTCTAATCAAACCAGGATGAATCGCGATGTAAGAAGCTTGATTTTGATACATAAAGTAGTGGAGAATCACCAGGAAGTGAATAAATCTCATAGGAGTTAGGATGAAGAAGCTATCCCACTTTCAAATCAGGTGATCCCAGTTTTCCTGTTTGGGAATATGACAGCTTCTTTGTCATTCTAATCAAACCAGGATGAATCGCGATGTAAGAAGCTTGATTTTGATACATAAAGTAGTGGAGAATCACCAGGAAGTGAATAAATCTCATAGGAGTTAGGATGAAGAAGCTATCCCACTTTCAAATCAGGTGATCCCAGTTTTCCTGTTTGGGAATATGACAGCTTCTTTGTCATTCTAATCAAACCAGGATGAATCGCGATGTAAGAAGCTTGATTTTGATACATAAAGTAGTGGAGAATCACCAGGAAGCTGAATAAATCTCATAGGAGTTAGGATGAAGAAGCTATCCCACTTTCAAATCAGGTGATCCCAGTTTTCCTGTTTGGGAATATGACAGCTTCTTTGTCATTCTAATCAAACCAGGATGAATCGCGATGTAAGAAGCTTGATTTTGATACATAAAGTAGTGGAGAATCACCAGGAAGCTGAATAAATCTCATAGGAGTTAGGATGAAGAAGCTATCCCACTTTCAAATCAGGTGATCCCAGTTTTCCTGTTTGGGAATATGACAGCTTCTTTGTCATTCTAATCAAACCAGGATGAATCGCGATGTAAGAAGCTTGATTTTGATACATAAAGTAGTGGAGAATCACCAGGAAGCTGAATAAATCTCATAGGAGTTAGGATGAAGAAGCTATCCCACTTTCAAATCAGGTGATCCCAGTTTTCCTGTTTGGGAATATGACAGCTTCTTTGTCATTCTAATCAAACCAGGATGAATCGCGATGTAAGAAGCTTGATTTTGATACATAAAGTAGTGGAGAATCACCAGGAAGCTGAATAAATCTCATAGGAGTTAGGATGAAGAAGCTATCCCACTTTCAAATCAGGTGATCCCAGTTTTCCTGTTTGGGAATATGACAGCTTCTTTGTCATTCTAATCAAACCAGGATGAATCGCGATGTAAGAAGCTTGATTTTGATACATAAAGTAGTGGAGAATCACCAGGAAGCTGAATAAATCTCATAGGAGTTAGGATGAAGAAGCTATCCCACTTTCAAATCAGGTGATCCCAGTTTTCCTGTTTGGGAATATGACAGCTTCTTTGTCATTCTAATCAAACCAGGATGAATCGCGATGTAAGAAGCTTGATTTTGATACATAAAGTAGTGGAGAATCACCAGGAAGCTGAATAAATCTCATAGGAGTTAGGATGAAGAAGCTATCCCACTTTCAAATCAGGTGATCCCAGTTTTCCTGTTTGGGAATATGACAGCTTCTTTGTCATTCTAATCAAACCAGGATGAATCGCGATGTAAGAAGCTTGATTTTGATACATAAAGTAGTGGAGAATCACCAGGAAGCTGAATAAATCTCATAGGAGTTAGGATGAAGAAGCTATCCCACTTTCAAATCAGGTGATCCCAGTTTTCCTGTTTGGGAATATGACAGCTTCTTTGTCATTCTAATCAAACCAGGATGAATCGCGATGTAAGAAGCTTGATTTTGATACATAAAGTAGTGGAGAATCACCAGGAAGCTGAATAAATCTCATAGGAGTTAGGATGAAGAAGCTATCCCACTTTCAAATCAGGTGATCCCAGTTTTCCTGTTTGGGAATATGACAGCTTCTTTGTCATTCTAATCAAACCAGGATGAATCGCGATGTAAGAAGCTTGATTTTGATACATAAAGTAGTGGAGAATCACCAGGAAGCTGAATAAATCTCATAGGAGTTAGGATGAAGAAGCTATCCCACTTTCAAATCAGGTGATCCCAGTTTTCCTGTTTGGGAATATGACAGCTTCTTTGTCATTCTAATCAAACCAGGATGAATCGCGATGTAAGAAGCTTGATTTTGATACATAAAGTAGTGGAGAATCACCAGGAAGCTGAATAAATCTCATAGGAGTTAGGATGAAGAAGCTATCCCACTTTCAAATCAGGTGATCCCAGTTTTCCTGTTTGGGAATATGACAGCTTCTTTGTCATTCTAATCAAACCAGGATGAATCGCGATGTAAGAAGCTTGATTTTGATACATAAAGTAGTGGAGAATCACCAGGAAGCTGAATAAATCTCATAGGAGTTAGGATGAAGAAGCTATCCCACTTTCAAATCAGGTGATCCCAGTTTTCCTGTTTGGGAATATGACAGCTTCTTTGTCATTCTAATCAAACCAGGATGAATCGCGATGTAAGAAGCTTGATTTTGATACATAAAGTAGTGGAGAATCACCAGGAAGCTGAATAAATCTCATAGGAGTTAGGATGAAGAAGCTATCCCACTTTCAAATCAGGTGATCCCAGTTTTCCTGTTTGGGAATATGACAGCTTCTTTGTCATTCTAATCAAACCAGGATGAATCGCGATGTAAGAAGCTTGATTTTGATACATAAAGTAGTGGAGAATCACCAGGAAGCTGAATAAATCTCATAGGAGTTAGGATGAAGAAGCTATCCCACTTTCAAATCAGGTGATCCCAGTTTTCCTGTTTGGGAATATGACAGCTTCTTTGTCATTCTAATCAAACCAGGATGAATCGCGATGTAAGAAGCTTGATTTTGATACATAAAGTAGTGGAGAATCACCAGGAAGCTGAATAAATCTCATAGGAGTTAGGATGAAGAAGCTATCCCACTTTCAAATCAGGTGATCCCAGTTTTCCTGTTTGGGAATATGACAGCTTCTTTGTCATTCTAATCAAACCAGGATGAATCGCGATGTAAGAAGCTTGATTTTGATACATAAAGTAGTGGAGAATCACCAGGAAGCTGAATAAATCTCATAGGAGTTAGGATGAAGAAGCTATCCCACTTTCAAATCAGGTGATCCCAGTTTTCCTGTTTGGGAATATGACAGCTTCTTTGTCATTCTAATCAAACCAGGATGAATCGCGATGTAAGAAGCTTGATTTTGATACATAAAGTAGTGGAGAATCACCAGGAAGCTGAATAAATCTCATAGGAGTTAGGATGAAGAAGCTATCCCACTTTCAAATCAGGTGATCCCAGTTTTCCTGTTTGGGAATATGACAGCTTCTTTGTCATTCTAATCAAACCAGGATGAATCGCGATGTAAGAAGCTTGATTTTGATACATAAAGTAGTGGAGAATCACCAGGAAGCTGAATAAATCTCATAGGAGTTAGGATGAAGAAGCTATCCCACTTTCAAATCAGGTGATCCCAGTTTTCCTGTTTGGGAATATGACAGCTTCTTTGTCATTCTAATCAAACCAGGATGAATCGCGATGTAAGAAGCTTGATTTTGATACATAAAGTAGTGGAGAATCACCAGGAAGCTGAATAAATCTCATAGGAGTTAGGATGAAGAAGCTATCCCACTTTCAAATCAGGTGATCCCAGTTTTCCTGTTTGGGAATATGACAGCTTCTTTGTCATTCTAATCAAACCAGGATGAATCGCGATGTAAGAAGCTTGATTTTGATACATAAAGTAGTGGAGAATCACCAGGAAGCTGAATAAATCTCATAGGAGTTAGGATGAAGAAGCTATCCCACTTTCAAATCAGGTGATCCCAGTTTTCCTGTTTGGGAATATGACAGCTTCTTTGTCATTCTAATCAAACCAGGATGAATCGCGATGTAAGAAGCTTGATTTTGATACATAAAGTAGTGGAGAATCACCAGGAAGCTGAATAAATCTCATAGGAGTTAGGATGAAGAAGCTATCCCACTTTCAAATCAGGTGATCCCAGTTTTCCTGTTTGGGAATATGACAGCTTCTTTGTCATTCTAATCAAACCAGGATGAATCGCGATGTAAGAAGCTTGATTTTGATACATAAAGTAGTGGAGAATCACCAGGAAGCTGAATAAATCTCATAGGAGTTAGGATGAAGAAGCTATCCCACTTTCAAATCAGGTGATCCCAGTTTTCCTGTTTGGGAATATGACAGCTTCTTTGTCATTCTAATCAAACCAGGATGAATCGCGATGTAAGAAGCTTGATTTTGATACATAAAGTAGTGGAGAATCACCAGGAAGCTGAATAAATCTCATAGGAGTTAGGATGAAGAAGCTATCCCACTTTCAAATCAGGTGATCCCAGTTTTCCTGTTTGGGAATATGACAGCTTCTTTGTCATTCTAATCAAACCAGGATGAATCGCGATGTAAGAAGCTTGATTTTGATACATAAAGTAGTGGAGAATCACCAGGAAGCTGAATAAATCTCATAGGAGTTAGGATGAAGAAGCTATCCCACTTTCAAATCAGGTGATCCCAGTTTTCCTGTTTGGGAATATGACAGCTTCTTTGTCATTCTAATCAAACCAGGATGAATCGCGATGTAAGAAGCTTGATTTTGATACATAAAGTAGTGGAGAATCACCAGGAAGCTGAATAAATCTCATAGGAGTTAGGATGAAGAAGCTATCCCACTTTCAAATCAGGTGATCCCAGTTTTCCTGTTTGGGAATATGACAGCTTCTTTGTCATTCTAATCAAACCAGGATGAATCGCGATGTAAGAAGCTTGATTTTGATACATAAAGTAGTGGAGAATCACCAGGAAGCTGAATAAATCTCATAGGAGTTAGGATGAAGAAGCTATCCCACTTTCAAATCAGGTGATCCCAGTTTTCCTGTTTGGGAATATGACAGCTTCTTTGTCATTCTAATCAAACCAGGATGAATCGCGATGTAAGAAGCTTGATTTTGATACATAAAGTAGTGGAGAATCACCAGGAAGCTGAATAAATCTCATAGGAGTTAGGATGAAGAAGCTATCCCACTTTCAAATCAGGTGATCCCAGTTTTCCTGTTTGGGAATATGACAGCTTCTTTGTCATTCTAATCAAACCAGGATGAATCGCGATGTAAGAAGCTTGATTTTGATACATAAAGTAGTGGAGAATCACCAGGAAGCTGAATAAATCTCATAGGAGTTAGGATGAAGAAGCTATCCCACTTTCAAATCAGGTGATCCCAGTTTTCCTGTTTGGGAATATGACAGCTTCTTTGTCATTCTAATCAAACCAGGATGAATCGCGATGTAAGAAGCTTGATTTTGATACATAAAGTAGTGGAGAATCACCAGGAAGCTGAATAAATCTCATAGGAGTTAGGATGAAGAAGCTATCCCACTTTCAAATCAGGTGATCCCAGTTTTCCTGTTTGGGAATATGACAGCTTCTTTGTCATTCTAATCAAACCAGGATGAATCGCGATGTAAGAAGCTTGATTTTGATACATAAAGTAGTGGAGAATCACCAGGAAGCTGAATAAATCTCATAGGAGTTAGGATGAAGAAGCTATCCCACTTTCAAATCAGGTGATCCCAGTTTTCCTGTTTGGGAATATGACAGCTTCTTTGTCATTCTAATCAAACCAGGATGAATCGCGATGTAAGAAGCTTGATTTTGATACATAAAGTAGTGGAGAATCACCAGGAAGCTGAATAAATCTCATAGGAGTTAGGATGAAGAAGCTATCCCACTTTCAAATCAGGTGATCCCAGTTTTCCTGTTTGGGAATATGACAGCTTCTTTGTCATTCTAATCAAACCAGGATGAATCGCGATGTAAGAAGCTTGATTTTGATACATAAAGTAGTGGAGAATCACCAGGAAGCTGAATAAATCTCATAGGAGTTAGGATGAAGAAGCTATCCCACTTTCAAATCAGGTGATCCCAGTTTTCCTGTTTGGGAATATGACAGCTTCTTTGTCATTCTAATCAAACCAGGATGAATCGCGATGTAAGAAGCTTGATTTTGATACATAAAGTAGTGGAGAATCACCAGGAAGCTGAATAAATCTCATAGGAGTTAGGATGAAGAAGCTATCCCACTTTCAAATCAGGTGATCCCAGTTTTCCTGTTTGGGAATATGACAGCTTCTTTGTCATTCTAATCAAACCAGGATGAATCGCGATGTAAGAAGCTTGATTTTGATACATAAAGTAGTGGAGAATCACCAGGAAGCTGAATAAATCTCATAGGAGTTAGGATGAAGAAGCTATCCCACTTTCAAATCAGGTGATCCCAGTTTTCCTGTTTGGGAATATGACAGCTTCTTTGTCATTCTAATCAAACCAGGATGAATCGCGATGTAAGAAGCTTGATTTTGATACATAAAGTAGTGGAGAATCACCAGGAAGCTGAATAAATCTCATAGGAGTTAGGATGAAGAAGCTATCCCACTTTCAAATCAGGTGATCCCAGTTTTCCTGTTTGGGAATATGACAGCTTCTTTGTCATTCTAATCAAACCAGGATGAATCGCGATGTAAGAAGCTTGATTTTGATACATAAAGTAGTGGAGAATCACCAGGAAGCTGAATAAATCTCATAGGAGTTAGGATGAAGAAGCTATCCCACTTTCAAATCAGGTGATCCCAGTTTTCCTGTTTGGGAATATGACAGCTTCTTTGTCATTCTAATCAAACCAGGATGAATCGCGATGTAAGAAGCTTGATTTTGATACATAAAGTAGTGGAGAATCACCAGGAAGCTGAATAAATCTCATAGGAGTTAGGATGAAGAAGCTATCCCACTTTCAAATCAGGTGATCCCAGTTTTCCTGTTTGGGAATATGACAGCTTCTTTGTCATTCTAATCAAACCAGGATGAATCGCGATGTAAGAAGCTTGATTTTGATACATAAAGTAGTGGAGAATCACCAGGAAGCTGAATAAATCTCATAGGAGTTAGGATGAAGAAGCTATCCCACTTTCAAATCAGGTGATCCCAGTTTTCCTGTTTGGGAATATGACAGCTTCTTTGTCATTCTAATCAAACCAGGATGAATCGCGATGTAAGAAGCTTGATTTTGATACATAAAGTAGTGGAGAATCACCAGGAAGCTGAATAAATCTCATAGGAGTTAGGATGAAGAAGCTATCCCACTTTCAAATCAGGTGATCCCAGTTTTCCTGTTTGGGAATATGACAGCTTCTTTGTCATTCTAATCAAACCAGGATGAATCGCGATGTAAGAAGCTTGATTTTGATACATAAAGTAGTGGAGAATCACCAGGAAGCTGAATAAATCTCATAGGAGTTAGGATGAAGAAGCTATCCCACTTTCAAATCAGGTGATCCCAGTTTTCCTGTTTGGGAATATGACAGCTTCTTTGTCATTCTAATCAAACCAGGATGAATCGCGATGTAAGAAGCTTGATTTTGATACATAAAGTAGTGGAGAATCACCAGGAAGCTGAATAAATCTCATAGGAGTTAGGATGAAGAAGCTATCCCACTTTCAAATCAGGTGATCCCAGTTTTCCTGTTTGGGAATATGACAGCTTCTTTGTCATTCTAATCAAACCAGGATGAATCGCGATGTAAGAAGCTTGATTTTGATACATAAAGTAGTGGAGAATCACCAGGAAGCTGAATAAATCTCATAGGAGTTAGGATGAAGAAGCTATCCCACTTTCAAATCAGGTGATCCCAGTTTTCCTGTTTGGGAATATGACAGCTTCTTTGTCATTCTAATCAAACCAGGATGAATCGCGATGTAAGAAGCTTGATTTTGATACATAAAGTAGTGGAGAATCACCAGGAAGCTGAATAAATCTCATAGGAGTTAGGATGAAGAAGCTATCCCACTTTCAAATCAGGTGATCCCAGTTTTCCTGTTTGGGAATATGACAGCTTCTTTGTCATTCTAATCAAACCAGGATGAATCGCGATGTAAGAAGCTTGATTTTGATACATAAAGTAGTGGAGAATCACCAGGAAGCTGAATAAATCTCATAGGAGTTAGGATGAAGAAGCTATCCCACTTTCAAATCAGGTGATCCCAGTTTTCCTGTTTGGGAATATGACAGCTTCTTTGTCATTCTAATCAAACCAGGATGAATCGCGATGTAAGAAGCTTGATTTTGATACATAAAGTAGTGGAGAATCACCAGGAAGCTGAATAAATCTCATAGGAGTTAGGATGAAGAAGCTATCCCACTTTCAAATCAGGTGATCCCAGTTTTCCTGTTTGGGAATATGACAGCTTCTTTGTCATTCTAATCAAACCAGGATGAATCGCGATGTAAGAAGCTTGATTTTGATACATAAAGTAGTGGAGAATCACCAGGAAGCTGAATAAATCTCATAGGAGTTAGGATGAAGAAGCTATCCCACTTTCAAATCAGGTGATCCCAGTTTTCCTGTTTGGGAATATGACAGCTTCTTTGTCATTCTAATCAAACCAGGATGAATCGCGATGTAAGAAGCTTGATTTTGATACATAAAGTAGTGGAGAATCACCAGGAAGCTGAATAAATCTCATAGGAGTTAGGATGAAGAAGCTATCCCACTTTCAAATCAGGTGATCCCAGTTTTCCTGTTTGGGAATATGACAGCTTCTTTGTCATTCTAATCAAACCAGGATGAATCGCGATGTAAGAAGCTTGATTTTGATACATAAAGTAGTGGAGAATCACCAGGAAGCTGAATAAATCTCATAGGAGTTAGGATGAAGAAGCTATCCCACTTTCAAATCAGGTGATCCCAGTTTTCCTGTTTGGGAATATGACAGCTTCTTTGTCATTCTAATCAAACCAGGATGAATCGCGATGTAAGAAGCTTGATTTTGATACATAAAGTAGTGGAGAATCACCAGGAAGCTGAATAAATCTCATAGGAGTTAGGATGAAGAAGCTATCCCACTTTCAAATCAGGTGATCCCAGTTTTCCTGTTTGGGAATATGACAGCTTCTTTGTCATTCTAATCAAACCAGGATGAATCGCGATGTAAGAAGCTTGATTTTGATACATAAAGTAGTGGAGAATCACCAGGAAGCTGAATAAATCTCATAGGAGTTAGGATGAAGAAGCTATCCCACTTTCAAATCAGGTGATCCCAGTTTTCCTGTTTGGGAATATGACAGCTTCTTTGTCATTCTAATCAAACCAGGATGAATCGCGATGTAAGAAGCTTGATTTTGATACATAAAGTAGTGGAGAATCACCAGGAAGCTGAATAAATCTCATAGGAGTTAGGATGAAGAAGCTATCCCACTTTCAAATCAGGTGATCCCAGTTTTCCTGTTTGGGAATATGACAGCTTCTTTGTCATTCTAATCAAACCAGGATGAATCGCGATGTAAGAAGCTTGATTTTGATACATAAAGTAGTGGAGAATCACCAGGAAGCTGAATAAATCTCATAGGAGTTAGGATGAAGAAGCTATCCCACTTTCAAATCAGGTGATCCCAGTTTTCCTGTTTGGGAATATGACAGCTTCTTTGTCATTCTAATCAAACCAGGATGAATCGCGATGTAAGAAGCTTGATTTTGATACATAAAGTAGTGGAGAATCACCAGGAAGCTGAATAAATCTCATAGGAGTTAGGATGAAGAAGCTATCCCACTTTCAAATCAGGTGATCCCAGTTTTCCTGTTTGGGAATATGACAGCTTCTTTGTCATTCTAATCAAACCAGGATGAATCGCGATGTAAGAAGCTTGATTTTGATACATAAAGTAGTGGAGAATCACCAGGAAGCTGAATAAATCTCATAGGAGTTAGGATGAAGAAGCTATCCCACTTTCAAATCAGGTGATCCCAGTTTTCCTGTTTGGGAATATGACAGCTTCTTTGTCATTCTAATCAAACCAGGATGAATCGCGATGTAAGAAGCTTGATTTTGATACATAAAGTAGTGGAGAATCACCAGGAAGTGAATAAATCTCATAGGAGTTAGGATGAAGAAGCTATCCCACTTTCAAATCAGGTGATCCCAGTTTTCCTGTTTGGGAATATGACAGCTTCTTTGTCATTCTAATCAAACCAGGATGAATCGCGATGTAAGAAGCTTGATTTTGATACATAAAGTAGTGGAGAATCACCAGGAAGCTGAATAAATCTCATAGGAGTTAGGATGAAGAAGCTATCCCACTTTCAAATCAGGTGATCCCAGTTTTCCTGTTTGGGAATATGACAGCTTCTTTGTCATTCTAATCAAACCAGGATGAATCGCGATGTAAGAAGCTTGATTTTGATACATAAAGTAGTGGAGAATCACCAGGAAGCTGAATAAATCTCATAGGAGTTAGGATGAAGAAGCTATCCCACTTTCAAATCAGGTGATCCCAGTTTTCCTGTTTGGGAATATGACAGCTTCTTTGTCATTCTAATCAAACCAGGATGAATCGCGATGTAAGAAGCTTGATTTTGATACATAAAGTAGTGGAGAATCACCAGGAAGCTGAATAAATCTCATAGGAGTTAGGATGAAGAAGCTATCCCACTTTCAAATCAGGTGATCCCAGTTTTCCTGTTTGGGAATATGACAGCTTCTTTGTCATTCTAATCAAACCAGGATGAATCGCGATGTAAGAAGCTTGATTTTGATACATAAAATAGTGGGGAATCACCAGGAAGCTGAATAAATCTCATAGGAGTTAGGATGAAGAAGCTATCCCACTTTCAAATCAGGTGATCCCAGTTTTTCTGTTTGGGAATATGACAGCTTCTTTGTCATTCTAATCAAACCAGGATGAATCGCGATGTAAGAAGCTTGATTTTGATACATAAAGTAGTGGAGAATCAGCAGGAACTCGAATAAATCTCATAGGAGTTAGGATGAAGAAGCTATCCCACTTTCAAATCAGGTGATCCCAGTTTTCCTGTTTGGGAATATGACAGCTTCTTTGTCATTCTAATCAAACCAAGATGAATCGCAATGTAAGAAGCTTGATTTTGATACATAAAGTAGTGGAGAATCACCAGGAAGCTGAATAAATCTCATAGGAGTTAGGATGAAGAACGTATCCCACTTTCAAATCAGGTGATCCCAGTTTTCCTGTTTGGGAATATGACAGCTTCTTTGTCATTCTAATCAAACCAGGATGAATCGCGATGTAAGAAGCTTGATTTTGATACATAAAGTAGTGGAGAATCACCAGGAAGCTGAATAAATCTCATAGGAGTTAGGATGAAGAAGCTATCCCACTTTCAAATCAGGTGATCCCAGTTTTCCTGTTTGGGAATATGACAGCTTCTTTGTCATTCTAATCAAACCAGGATGAATCGCGATGTAAGAAGCTTGATTTTGATACATAAAGTAGTGGAGAATCACCAGGAAGCTGAATAAATCTCATAGGAGTTAGGATGAAGAAGCTATCCCACTTTCAAATCAGGTGATCCCAGTTTTCCTGTTTGGGAATATGACAGCTTCTTTGTCATTCTAATCAAACCAGGATGAATCGCGATGTAAGAAGCTTGATTTTGATACATAAAGTAGTGGAGAATCACCAGGAAGCTGAATAAATCTCATAGGAGTTAGGATGAAGAAGCTATCCCACTTTCAAATCAGGTGATCCCAGTTTTCCTGTTTGGGAATATGACAGCTTCTTTGTCATTCTAATCAAACCAGGATGAATCGCGATGTAAGAAGCTTGATTTTGATACATAAAGTAGTGGAGAATCACCAGGAAGCGAATAAATCTCATAGGAGTTAGGATGAAGAAGCTATCCCACTTTCAAATCAGGTGATCCCAGTTTTCCTGTTTGGGAATATGACAGCTTCTTTGTCATTCTAATCAAACCAGGATGAATCGCGATGTAAGAAGCTTGATTTTGATACATAAAGTAGTGGAGAATCACCAGGAAGCTGAATAAATCTCATAGGAGTTAGGATGAAGAAGCTATCCCACTTTCAAATCAGGTGATCCCAGTTTTCCTGTTTGGGAATATGACAGCTTCTTTGTCATTCTAATCAAACCAGGATGAATCGCGATGTAAGAAGCTTGATTTTGATACATAAAGTAGTGGAGAATCACCAGGAAGTCGAATAAATCTCATAGGAGTTAGGATGAAGAAGCTATCCCACTTTCAAATCAGGTGATCCCAGTTTTCCTGTTTGGGAATATGACAGCTTCTTTGTCATTCTAATCAAACCAGGATGAATCGCGATGTAAGAAGCTTGATTTTGATACATAAAGTAGTGGAGAATCACCAGGAAGCGAATAAATCTCATAGGAGTTAGGATGAAGAAGCTATCCCACTTTCAAATCAGGTGATCCCAGTTTTCCTGTTTGGGAATATGACAGCTTCTTTTGTCATTCTAATCAAACCAGGATGAATCGCGATGTAAGAAGCTTGATTTTGATACATAAAGTAGTGAGAATCACCAGGAAGTCGAATAAATCTCATAGGAGTTAGGATGAAGAAGCTATCCCACTTCAAATCAGGTGATCCCAGTTTTCCTGTTTGGGAATATGACAGCTTCTTTGTCATTCTAATCAACCAGGA
>NW_022610862.1:0-16276 GCF_000309985.2 Brassica rapa
AATTCCCAAGTCTTTTAACTCAGTTACCACAGTAACAATAAAGTTACTGTGGTAAATCTCCAAGTTACTGCCTGCTCCAAATCCCTTCCTCTATCCATGTATCCACTCTCAATCTCCTCATCTCAACACTCCCCTCAAGCTTGACCATGTAGAACAAGTCAAGCTTGGAAACCATGAAGACCTCCCTCATTAAAAACCTCACCAAGGAAAACCCAATGGGATAAAACCTTGATGAGGGAAAAAGAGTGGAGACTCCATGGTTAAGGGGCTCAGCTCCTAGGAGTAAGATCAATGAGTCCAAGTCTTGATAGTATGGACTCCATTGTCTTTACTCTCGCTGCCTTAGTAAACACATCTGCAAGCTGATCTTCACTTCTTGTATAACATGGCAATATCACTCCAAGTATAATCATCTGCCTCACCTTGTGACAATCAATTCTATTGCTTCGTCCTCTCATGAAAGACTGAGTTAGAAGCAATGTGGATAGCTGCTTGATTGTCACAATGCATTGTCATAGGAGTACTCTGCTCAATCTCCAAATGCTTCAAGATCCCCTTGATCCACACCAACTCGTTTGTCAGCTTCAACATGGCTCTATACTCAGCTTCAGCACTTGAACAGGAGATAACCTTCTGCTTCTTACTCTTCCAAGTGACCAAGTTCCCCCAATGAATGTACAATACCCAGTAGTTGATCTCCTGTCCACTCTATCTCCTGCCCAATCAGCATCACAATATCCAACCACTTCTGTACTGCCATTACAACCCATCCAAACTCCTTGACCAGACGTGCCACTCAAATACCTCAGTATCCTATCAACCATCTTCCAATGATGAACCTTTGGTGCCTGCATATGCTGGCTCACTTGATTCACTGCAAAGCATATATCAGGTCTTGTAATCGTCAAGTAGATCAGCTTTCCAACCATCCTCCTATACAGCTTAGCATCCTCAAACAACTGGTTCTCTTCAACCTCCCCCTCACGCAAGACCTTATACCCCTCCTCAAGAGGTGTCTTAGCTATCTTTCCTCCAAGCACATCAGCTTCCTTTAGCATATCCATTGCATACTTCCTTTGAGACATGAACAAACCCTCCTTTGATCTGCATATCTCAATCCCCAAGAAATACTTCATCTCTCCCAAGTCTTTGATATCAAATACTGACCTGAGAAACTCTTTAGTGGCTTTAATCCCAGCCTTATCACTCCCTGTGATAATCAAATCATCCACATACACTAGAATCACAATGATCCCTGATGGCCCGACCAGTGTGAAGAGTGTGTGATCTAGTTCAGACTTCCTGAACCCTCTCCCATTGAGTGTTGTACTCAGCTTCCTGTACCAGGCTCTAGGAGACTGCTTCAACCCATATATAGCTTTCTTCAATCTCAAAACATTTCCTGGCTTTACTAGATGCTCAAGACCAGGAGGAGGAAGCATATATACCTCATCTTCTAGCTCACCTTGCAGGAAAGCATTCTTCACATCCATCTGCCACAAATCCCACTCCAAGTTTGTTGCAATGGATAACACAATTCGAATTGTGTGAAGCTTGGCCACTGGTGCAAAAGTATCAATGTAATCTTCTCCATAAGTCTGTGTAAATCCTCTTGCAACCAGCCTGGTCTTGTGCCTATCTATCTCCCCATTTGCAAGATATTTAATGGTGAAGATCCATCTGCTTGAAACTGCCTTCTTCCCTCTAGGTAATTCACTCTCATACCAAGTGTCATTCCTGATCATTGCATCCCTTTCATCTCCTACTGAATCTCTCCAAACCTTGTGCTTCATAGCTTCTTCATAAGATCTTGGTATCTCATTCTCATCCAAGTTACACATAAACACCATGTGCTCTTCTGGAAACTCAGCAAAGGAACACATGGCTTGAGAGGGATGCTCCACAGCCTGGGCATTGTAGTACACTCTCGTGTTTACCCAGTTGGAAGGATCCCTCCTTATCCTTGTGCTCCTCCGCAAGGTCTCAACCTGTTCTTCAGCCTGAACATTCTCTTGTGCTTCCTCTCTTAAACCAGTAGGTTCTCCCTGCTCATTTCCAGCAGGTTCTCCCTGCTCATTTCCACCTGACTGAGCTCCACTCTCTACTTCCTGTGTCTCCTCCTGATCATGCTGACCTGAATCCTCTTGGTTATGCTCCTGCTCCCCTGATTCAGATCCATTCCCCCTCTCATGATCAAGAGGAGTTGTTCCTCCAGCTTCTCCAGCTTGATTAGTAGGTCCTGTTCTTCCTGGTTCCTGATCTTGGGATAATCCTATCCCTAGCCTCTCCAACAACACCCTCAATGTTGTTGCCTTCTCTGATGGAGCTCGGGACAGATCCTCTAGGTCTTCCCATTTCTTCTCCTCATAATACCCTTTAGACTCAACAAACTTCACTTCTCTAGATACCATAACCCTCCTAGTTATTGGATCATAACATTTGTAGCCTTTCTGAGTGATTGAGTACCCAATGAACATAGCTTTAGTACTCTTTGCTTCTAGCTTGTTCCTTCTTTCTCCGGGACTCATCACATAACATAAGCACCCAAAGACTCTCAAATGATCAATGTGTGGCTTGGTCTTGTTCAATACTTCAAAGGGAGACAGTTTCTTCAAGACACGGGTTGGCACTCTATTGATGAGATAGCAAGCAGTCTGAACAGCATCACTCCAAAACCTCTTAGGGACATTCATGTGGAACATGATTGATCTCGCAACCTCCATCAAATGTCTGTTCTTCCTCTCAGCCACCCCATTTTGTTGTGGTGTGTAAGGACAGCTAGTTTGTTGCACAATCCCATGCTTTGCAAGATGACTCTTGAAAGCATTGCTAGTGTATTCTCCTCCATTATCAGACCTCAGAATCTTCACAGTGGCATTGTACTGATTAGTAACATATGCTTGGAAGTTCATGAAGGCTTCTAGGACTCTGTCTTTGGAGGGAATCATGGTGATCCATGTGTACTTTGACTTCTCATCAATGAAAGTCACAAAGTACTTATGGCTGTCTCTAGACATACAGGGAGCTGTCCACACGTCTGAATGCACCAGATCAAAGCAATTCTCATATCTGGTTTCTGATGTTGGGAAGACAGTCCTACAGTGCTTTCCAAGTATACACGCTTCACACTCCAAGTGATTGAACGCCATACTTGGTAGAATCAGTTCAATTGCCTTGGCATGAGGATGTCCCAGCCTTGCATGCCATGTGAGATTATCACACCTATCCGTTGTGCTGCTTAAACACACAGACTCCACAGGACTAGGCGCCTCAGTTGTTTGGAGATGATAGAGCTGATGCTTGCTGTCTCCTCTGCCAATAACCCTTCCAGTCTTCAAATCCTGGAACTCAACTTCATTTGGTCTGAAAACCACTTGACAATCCAGATCAACTGTAGCCTTCTTAACTGAGATTAGATTGGATGTAAACTGAGGTAGGTAGAAGGCAGTGGAGTTCTTCTCAAACAGCTTGAGGTTTCCCACTCCTTCTATTGGGATCCTGGTACCATTGGCTATCATGACACTCCCTGTTGCTGCTTTAACCTCACTGATTAGTCTCTTGTCACTGATCATGTGGTGTGTTGCTCCAGAGTCAATGATGATGGGTTTAGATGTGGATGCTTTGGCAGGAGCACCCAGACTCCGGGTCGTAGCCAAAGCATACACATGCTTAACCAACTCATCCCATTCCTTCTTTGTCACACACTCATCTGCCCTCTTGGTATCCATTCCTCTCATATCCGCACTGTCTCCTACTGTTTCTCCCATGTAAGCTGAGTATGAACACTCTCCTATAACCATCTGCTGAAGTACATCCTTGATTCTCTTCAAGATTACACTCATCCTGCCACTTAAGTGCTCAGACTCGCTATCCTTTCTCCATACCCTTCTCTTCATTAACCACTCCTTAGAAAGTTTTCTCAACCTTCCCCTCTTACAGCTTGTACCTCCCTTCCATCTTTCTGGCTTCCTGTTCATTTCCCACACATCACAAGTATATTTAACAAGCTCACATACCTCTTCCATAAGGAAGCTGAAGATCACATCTTGCTTCCTCCTTTCTTGACTACATCTCGGATTTGATGTGTGTGTCTTCACCACATCTAGCTCTGACCACACTTCTCTCAGCCTTCCCACAAGCTGATAACACTCATCCTTTCCTTGTCTCAAGCCGCGGATCACCCCTCTGTCCTCAACGACTCTCACAAGCTTGGACTTGCCTAAAGTTGCTTCAATCTCACTCTTTGTAGTGTTTCCTTGAACAACTTCATTTCCCAGCTTCAGACCTCTTGTCTGACCTTCTTCAGTAGCCATTTCCATGAAAGGTTTCCCCTTTCCATGACTACTCCATAACCCACAGCTTTCCAAAGCTCTTTTAGCCCACCTTGACCACTCGCCAAGCCTCTCCTCTTCAGTCTTCACAGTTGACTCAGGTCTGTGCTCCATTTCCATGTTGAGATGATTTGGATTCACCAGAACCTCTCACGCCACCAAGATAATGAAACCCAGAGTTAAGAACACCAAGAACACTCAAGAACACTCAATAACTTTAAGGAAAAAGGAATCACACTCTCCCACTTTGCGCAACCTGGCTCTGATACCATATACACTTTTGTGTATTAGAGCATGATTCAACTAATCAGGATAATCAGATGAAAAGATTAAAGAGATTAAGAGATTTTAGTGAGAGAATAGAGAGAGACTCAAAACTCCATTAGATTGATTAATGAGAGAGTTTACAACACATATAGATTAGGGATACATCAATTCGTCCAGGTTCACTCTAGCTAGGATAGAAAGCATGTGTAGTCAAAGATGCTTGATTTAAACTAGCCAATAAGGTTCCTCACATGCTTGGGCATCTTGCTTTAGCTTTCCAGCTGGTGCCAGCCTGTCTAAAGCTCTCTAGCCTTGACCAGACCTTATCCAAACTCCTCCTTGCTTATTCAGACTCATCCTGGCGTGATTCACTCTTCACATAGATGCAAGGTAACTTCCCAAGTCTTTTAACTCAGTTACCACAGTAACAATAAAGTTACTGTGGTAAATCTCCAAGTTACTGCCTGCTCCAAATCCCTTCCTCTATCCATGTATCCACTCTCCATCTCCTCATCTCAACAGCTTCTTCGTCGTTCCAATCAAACCAGGATGAATCACTTTGTAAGAAGGTTGATTTGGATACATAAAGTGTTGGAGAATCACCAGGAAGTTGAATAAATCTCATAGGAGTTGGGATGAAGAAGTTATCCCACTTTCTAATAAGGTGATTCCAGTTTCTCAGTTTGGGAATAGGACAGCTTCTTCGTCGTTCCAATCAAACCAGGATGAATCACTCTGTAAGAAGGTTGATTTGGATACATAAAGTGTTGGAGAATCACCATGAAGTTGAATAAATCTCATAGGAGTTGGGATGAAGAAGTTATCCCACTTTCTAATCAGGTGATTCCAGTTTCCCAGTTTGGGAATAGGACAGCTTCTTCGTCGTTCCAATCAAACCAGGATGAATCACTTTGTAAGAAGCTTGATTTGGATACATAAAGTGTGGAGAATCACCAGGAAGTTGAATAAATCTCATAGGAGTTGGGATGAAGAAGTTATCCCACTTTCTAATCAGGTGATTCCAGTTTCCCAGTTTGGGAATAGGACAGCTTCTTCGTCGTTCCAATCAAACCAGGATGAATCACTTTGTAAGAAGCTTGATTTGGATACATAAAGTGTTGGAGAATCACCAGGAAGTTGAATAAATCTCATAGGAGTTGGGATGAAGAAGTTATCCCACTTTCTAATCAGGTGATTCCAGTTTCCCAGTTTGGGAATAGGACAGCTTCTTCGTCGTTCCAATCAAACCAGGATGAATCACTTTGTAAGAAGCTTGATTTGGATACATAAAGTGGTGGAGAATCACCAGGAAGTTGAATAAATCTCATAGGAGTTGGGATGAAGAAGTTATCCCACTTTCTAATCAGGTGATTCCAGTTTCCCAGTTTGGGAATAGGACAGCTTCTTCGTCGTTCCAATCAAACCAGGATGAATCACTTTGTAAGAAGCTTGATTTGGATACATAAAGTGGTGGAGAATCACCAGGAAGTTGAATAAATCTCATAGGAGTTGGGATGAAGAAGTTATCCCACTTTCTAATCAGGTGATTCCAGTTTCCCAGTTTGGGAATAGGACAGCTTCTTCGTCGTTCCAATCAAACCAGGATGAATCACTTTGTAAGAAGCTTGATTTGGATACATAAAGTGGTGGAGAATCACCAGGAAGTTGAATAAATCTCATAGGAGTTGGGATGAAGAAGTTATCCCACTTTCTAATCAGGTGATTCCAGTTTCCCAGTTTGGGAATAGGACAGCTTCTTCGTCGTTCCAATCAAACCAGGATGAATCACTTTGTAAGAAGCTTGATTTGGATACATAAAGTGTTGGAGAATCACCAGGAAGTTGAATAAATCTCATAGGAGTTGGGATGAAGAAGTTATCCCACTTTCTAATCAGGTGATTCCAGTTTCCCAGTTTGGGAATAGGACAGCTTCTTCGTCGTTCCAATCAAACCAGGATGAATCACTTTGTAAGAAGCTTGATTTGGATACATAAAGTGTTGGAGAATCACCAGGAAGTTGAATAAATCTCATAGGAGTTGGGATGAAGAAGTTATCCCACTTTCTAATCAGGTGATTCCAGTTTCCCAGTTTGGGAATAGGACAGCTTCTTCGTCGTTCCAATCAAACCAGGATGAATCACTTTGTAAGAAGCTTGATTTGGATACATAAAGTGGTGGAGAATCACCAGGAAGTTGAATAAATCTCATAGGAGTTGGGATGAAGAAGTTATCCCACTTTCTAATCAGGTGATTCCAGTTTCCCAGTTTGGGAATAGGACAGCTTCTTCGTCGTTCCAATCAAACCAGGATGAATCACTTTGTAAGAAGCTTGATTTGGATACATAAAGTGGTGGAGAATCACCAGGAAGTTGAATAAATCTCATAGGAGTTGGGATGAAGAAGTTATCCCACTTTCTAATCAGGTGATTCCAGTTTCCCAGTTTGGGAATAGGACAGCTTCTTCGTCGTTCCAATCAAACCAGGATGAATCACTTTGTAAGAAGCTTGATTTGGATACATAAAGTGTGGAGAATCACCAGGAAGTTGAATAAATCTCATAGGAGTTGGGATGAAGAAGTTATCCCACTTTCTAATCAGGTGATTCCAGTTTCCCAGTTTGGGAATAGGACAGCTTCTTCGTCGTTCCAATCAAACCAGGATGAATCACTTTGTAAGAAGCTTGATTTGGATACATAAAGTGTGGAGAATCACCAGGAAGTTGAATAAATCTCATAGGAGTTGGGATGAAGAAGTTATCCCACTTTCTAATCAGGTGATTCCAGTTTCCCAGTTTGGGAATAGGACAGCTTCTTCGTCGTTCCAATCAAACCAGGATGAATCACTTTGTAAGAAGCTTGATTTGGATACATAAAGTGTTGGAGAATCACCAGGAAGTTGAATAAATCTCATAGGAGTTGGGATGAAGAAGTTATCCCACTTTCTAATCAGGTGATTCCAGTTTCCCAGTTTGGGAATAGGACAGCTTCTTCGTCGTTCCAATCAAACCAGGATGAATCACTTTGTAAGAAGCTTGATTTGGATACATAAAGTGTTGGAGAATCACCAGGAAGTTGAATAAATCTCATAGGAGTTGGGATGAAGAAGTTATCCCACTTTCTAATCAGGTGATTCCAGTTTCCCAGTTTGGGAATAGGACAGCTTCTTCGTCGTTCCAATCAAACCAGGATGAATCACTTTGTAAGAAGCTTGATTTGGATACATAAAGTGGTGGAGAATCACCAGGAAGTTGAATAAATCTCATAGGAGTTGGGATGAAGAAGTTATCCCACTTTCTAATCAGGTGATTCCAGTTTCCCAGTTTGGGAATAGGACAGCTTCTTCGTCGTTCCAATCAAACCAGGATGAATCACTTTGTAAGAAGCTTGATTTGGATACATAAAGTGGTGGAGAATCACCAGGAAGTTGAATAAATCTCATAGGAGTTGGGATGAAGAAGTTATCCCACTTTCTAATCAGGTGATTCCAGTTTCCCAGTTTGGGAATAGGACAGCTTCTTCGTCGTTCCAATCAAACCAGGATGAATCACTTTGTAAGAAGCTTGATTTGGATACATAAAGTGGTGGAGAATCACCAGGAAGTTGAATAAATCTCATAGGAGTTGGGATGAAGAAGTTATCCCACTTTCTAATCAGGTGATTCCAGTTTCCCAGTTTGGGAATAGGACAGCTTCTTCGTCGTTCCAATCAAACCAGGATGAATCACTTTGTAAGAAGCTTGATTTGGATACATAAAGTGTTGGAGAATCACCAGGAAGTTGAATAAATCTCATAGGAGTTGGGATGAAGAAGTTATCCCACTTTCTAATCAGGTGATTCCAGTTTCCCAGTTTGGGAATAGGACAGCTTCTTCGTCGTTCCAATCAAACCAGGATGAATCACTTTGTAAGAAGCTTGATTTGGATACATAAAGTGTTGGAGAATCACCAGGAAGTTGAATAAATCTCATAGGAGTTGGGATGAAGAAGTTATCCCACTTTCTAATCAGGTGATTCCAGTTTCCCAGTTTGGGAATAGGACAGCTTCTTCGTCGTTCCAATCAAACCAGGATGAATCACTTTGTAAGAAGCTTGATTTGGATACATAAAGTGTTGGAGAATCACCAGGAAGTTGAATAAATCTCATAGGAGTTGGGATGAAGAAGTTATCCCACTTTCTAATCAGGTGATTCCAGTTTCCCAGTTTGGGAATAGGACAGCTTCTTCGTCGTTCCAATCAAACCAGGATGAATCACTTTGTAAGAAGCTTGATTTGGATACATAAAGTGGTGGAGAATCACCAGGAAGTTGAATAAATCTCATAGGAGTTGGGATGAAGAAGTTATCCCACTTTCTAATCAGGTGATTCCAGTTTCCCAGTTTGGGAATAGGACAGCTTCTTCGTCGTTCCAATCAAACCAGGATGAATCACTTTGTAAGAAGCTTGATTTGGATACATAAAGTGGTGGAGAATCACCAGGAAGTTGAATAAATCTCATAGGAGTTGGGATGAAGAAGTTATCCCACTTTCTAATCAGGTGATTCCAGTTTCCCAGTTTGGGAATAGGACAGCTTCTTCGTCGTTCCAATCAAACCAGGATGAATCACTTTGTAAGAAGCTTGATTTGGATACATAAAGTGTTGGAGAATCACCAGGAAGTTGAATAAATCTCATAGGAGTTGGGATGAAGAAGTTATCCCACTTTCTAATCAGGTGATTCCAGTTTCCCAGTTTGGGAATAGGACAGCTTCTTCGTCGTTCCAATCAAACCAGGATGAATCACTTTGTAAGAAGCTTGATTTGGATACATAAAGTGGTTGGAGAATCACCAGGAAGTTGAATAAATCTCATAGGAGTTGGGATGAAGAAGTTATCCCACTTTCTAATCAGGTGATTCCAGTTTCCCAGTTTGGGAATAGGACAGCTTCTTCGTCGTTCCAATCAAACCAGGATGAATCACTTTGTAAGAAGCTTGATTTGGATACATAAAGTGTGGAGAATCACCAGGAAGTTGAATAAATCTCATAGGAGTTGGGATGAAGAAGTTATCCCACTTTCTAATCAGGTGATTCCAGTTTCCCAGTTTGGGAATAGGACAGCTTCTTCGTCGTTCCAATCAAACCAGGATGAATCACTTTGTAAGAAGCTTGATTTGGATACATAAAGTGGTGGAGAATCACCAGGAAGTTGAATAAATCTCATAGGAGTTGGGATGAAGAAGTTATCCCACTTTCTAATCAGGTGATTCCAGTTTCCCAGTTTGGGAATAGGACAGCTTCTTCGTCGTTCCAATCAAACCAGGATGAATCACTTTGTAAGAAGCTTGATTTGGATACATAAAGTGTTGGAGAATCACCAGGAAGTTGAATAAATCTCATAGGAGTTGGGATGAAGAAGTTATCCCACTTTCTAATCAGGTGATTCCAGTTTCCCAGTTTGGGAATAGGACAGCTTCTTCGTCGTTCCAATCAAACCAGGATGAATCACTTTGTAAGAAGCTTGATTTGGATACATAAAGTGGTGGAGAATCACCAGGAAGTTGAATAAATCTCATAGGAGTTGGGATGAAGAAGTTATCCCACTTTCAAATCAGGTGATTCCAGTTTCCCAGTTTGGGAATAGGACAGCTTCTTCGTCGTTCCAATCAAACCAGGATGAATCACTTTGTAAGAAGCTTGATTTGGATACATAAAGTGTGGAGAATCACCAGGAAGTTGAATAAATCTCATAGGAGTTGGGATGAAGAAGTTATCCCACTTTCTAATCAGGTGATTCCAGTTTCCCAGTTTGGGAATAGGACAGCTTCTTCGTCGTTCCAATCAAACCAGGATGAATCACTTTGTAAGAAGCTTGATTTGGATACATAAAGTGGTGGAGAATCACCAGGAAGTTGAATAAATCTCATAGGAGTTGGGATGAAGAAGTTATCCCACTTTCTAATCAGGTGATTCCAGTTTCCCAGTTTGGGAATAGGACAGCTTCTTCGTCGTTCCAATCAAACCAGGATGAATCACTTTGTAAGAAGCTTGATTTGGATACATAAAGTGTTGGAGAATCACCAGGAAGTTGAATAAATCTCATAGGAGTTGGGATGAAGAAGTTATCCCACTTTCTAATCAGGTGATTCCAGTTTCCCAGTTTGGGAATAGGACAGCTTCTTCGTCGTTCCAATCAAACCAGGATGAATCACTTTGTAAGAAGCTTGATTTGGATACATAAAGTGGTGGAGAATCACCAGGAAGTTGAATAAATCTCATAGGAGTTGGGATGAAGAAGTTATCCCACTTTCAATCAGGTGATTCCAGTTTCCCAGTTTGGGAATAGGACAGCTTCTTCGTCGTTCCAATCAAACCAGGATGAATCACTTTGTAAGAAGCTTGATTTGGATACATAAAGTGGTGGAGAATCACCAGGAAGTTGAATAAATCTCATAGGAGTTGGGATGAAGAAGTTATCCCACTTTCTAATCAGGTGATTCCAGTTTCCCAGTTTGGGAATAGGACAGCTTCTTCGTCGTTCCAATCAAACCAGGATGAATCACTTTGTAAGAAGCTTGATTTGGATACATAAAGTGTTGGAGAATCACCAGGAAGTTGAATAAATCTCATAGGAGTTGGGATGAAGAAGTTATCCCACTTTCTAATCAGGTGATTCCAGTTTCCCAGTTTGGGAATAGGACAGCTTCTTCGTCGTTCCAATCAAACCAGGATGAATCACTTTGTAAGAAGCTTGATTTGGATACATAAAGTGGTGGAGAATCACCAGGAAGTTGAATAAATCTCATAGGAGTTGGGATGAAGAAGTTATCCCACTTTCAAATCAGGTGATTCCAGTTTCCCAGTTTGGGAATAGGACAGCTTCTTCGTCGTTCCAATCAAACCAGGATGAATCACTTTGTAAGAAGCTTGATTTGGATACATAAAGTGTTGGAGAATCACCAGGAAGTTGAATAAATCTCATAGGAGTTGGGATGAAGAAGTTATCCCACTTTCTAATCAGGTGATTCCAGTTTCCCAGTTTGGGAATAGGACAGCTTCTTCGTCGTTCCAATCAAACCAGGATGAATCACTTTGTAAGAAGCTTGATTTGGATACATAAAGTGTTGGAGAATCACCAGGAAGTTGAATAAATCTCATAGGAGTTGGGATGAAGAAGTTATCCCACTTTCTAATCAGGTGATTCCAGTTTCCCAGTTTGGGAATAGGACAGCTTCTTCGTCGTTCCAATCAAACCAGGATGAATCACTTTGTAAGAAGCTTGATTTGGATACATAAAGTGTTGGAGAATCACCAGGAAGTTGAATAAATCTCATAGGAGTTGGGATGAAGAAGTTATCCCACTTTCTAATCAGGTGATTCCAGTTTCCCAGTTTGGGAATAGGACAGCTTCTTCGTCGTTCCAATCAAACCAGGATGAATCACTTTGTAAGAAGCTTGATTTGGATACATAAAATGGTGGAGAATCACCAGGAAGTTGAATAAATCTCATAGGAGTTGGGATGAAGAAGTTATCCCACTTTCTAATCAGGTGATTCCAGTTTCCCAGTTTGGGAATAGGACAGCTTCTTCGTCGTTCCAATCAAACCAGGATGAATCACTTTGTAAGAAGCTTGATTTGGATACATAAAGTGGTGGAGAATCACCAGGAAGTTGAATAAATCTCATAGGAGTTGGGATGAAGAAGTTATCCCACTTTCTAATCAGGTGATTCCAGTTTCCCAGTTTGGGAATAGGACAGCTTCTTCGTCGTTCCAATCAAACCAGGATGAATCACTTTGTAAGAAGCTTGATTTGGATACATAAAGTGTTGGAGAATCACCAGGAAGTTGAATAAATCTCATAGGAGTTGGGATGAAGAAGTTATCCCACTTTCTAATCAGGTGATTCCAGTTTCCCAGTTTGGGAATAGGACAGCTTCTTCGTCGTTCCAATCAAACCAGGATGAATCACTTTGTAAGAAGCTTGATTTGGATACATAAAGTGTGGAGAATCACCAGGAAGTTGAATAAATCTCATAGGAGTTGGGATGAAGAAGTTATCCCACTTTCTAATCAGGTGATTCCAGTTTCCAGTTTGGGAATAGGACAGCTTCTTCGTCGTTCCAATCAAACCAGGATGAATCACTTTGTAAGAAGCTTGATTTGGATACATAAAGTGTGGAGAATCACCAGGAAGTTGAATAAATCTCATAGGAGTTGGGATGAAGAAGTTATCCCACTTTCTAATCAGGTGATTCCAGTTTCCCAGTTTGGGAATAGGACAGCTTCTTCGTCGTTCCAATCAAACCAGGATGAATCACTTTGTAAGAAGCTTGATTTGGATACATAAAGTGGTGGAGAATCACCAGGAAGTTGAATAAATCTCATAGGAGTTGGGATGAAGAAGTTATCCCACTTTCTAATCAGGTGATTCCAGTTTCCCAGTTTGGGAATAGGACAGCTTCTTCGTCGTTCCAATCAAACCAGGATGAATCACTTTGTAAGAAGCTTGATTTGGATACATAAAGTGGTGGAGAATCACCAGGAAGTTGAATAAATCTCATAGGAGTTGGGATGAAGAAGTTATCCCACTTTCTAATCAGGTGATTCCAGTTTCCCAGTTTGGGAATAGGACAGCTTCTTCGTCGTTCCAATCAAACCAGGATGAATCACTTTGTAAGAAGCTTGATTTGGATACATAAAGTGGTGGAGAAACACCAGGAAGTTGAATAAATCTCATAGGAGTTGGGATGAAGAAGTTATCCCACTTTCTAATCAGGTGATTCCAGTTTCCCAGTTTGGGAATAGGACAGCTTCTTCGTCGTTCCAATCAAACCAGGATGAATCACTTTGTAAGAAGCTTGATTTGGATACATAAAGTGTTGGAGAATCACCAGGAAGTTGAATAAATCTCATAGGAGTTGGGATGAAGAAGTTATCCCACTTTCTAATCAGGTGATTCCAGTTTCCCAGTTTGGGAATAGGACAGCTTCTTCGTCGTTCCAATCAAACCAGGATGAATCACTTTGTAAGAAGCTTGATTTGGATACATAAAGTGGTGGAGAATCACCAGGAAGTTGAATAAATCTCATAGGAGTTGGGATGAAGAAGTTATCCCACTTTCTAATCAGGTGATTCCAGTTTCCCAGTTTGGGAATAGGACAGCTTCTTCGTCGTTCCAATCAAACCAGGATGAATCACTTTGTAAGAAGCTTGATTTGGATACATAAAGTGTTGGAGAATCACCAGGAAGTTGAATAAATCTCATAGGAGTTGGGATGAAGAAGTTATCCCACTTTCTAATCAGGTGATTCCAGTTTCCCAGTTTGGGAATAGGACAGCTTCTTCGTCGTTCCAATCAAACCAGGATGAATCACTTTGTAAGAAGCTTGATTTGGATACATAAAGTGTTGGAGAATCACCAGGAAGTTGAATAAATCTCATAGGAGTTGGGATGAAGAAGTTATCCCACTTTCTAATCAGGTGATTCCAGTTTCCCAGTTTGGGAATAGGACAGCTTCTTCGTCGTTCCAATCAAACCAGGATGAATCACTTTGTAAGAAGCTTGATTTGGATACATAAAGTGTTGGAGAATCACCAGGAAGTTGAATAAATCTCATAGGAGTTGGGATGAAGAAGTTATCCCACTTTCTAATCAGGTGATTCCAGTTTCCCAGTTTGGGAATAGGACAGCTTCTTCGTCGTTCCAATCAAACCAGGATGAATCACTTTGTAAGAAGCTTGATTTGGATACATAAAGTGTTGGAGAATCACCAGGAAGTTGAATAAATCTCATAGGAGTTGGGATGAAGAAGTTATCCCACTTTCTAATCAGGTGATTCCAGTTTCCCAGTTTGGGAATAGGACAGCTTCTTCGTCGTTCCAATCAAACCAGGATGAATCACTTTGTAAGAAGCTTGATTTGGATACATAAAGTGGTGGAGAATCACCAGGAAGTTGAATAAATCTCATAGGAGTTGGGATGAAGAAGTTATCCCACTTTCTAATCAGGTGATTCCAGTTTCCCAGTTTGGGAATAGGACAGCTTCTTCGTCGTTCCAATCAACCAGGATGAATCACTTTGTAAGAAGCTTGATTTGGATACATAAAGTGTGGTGAGAATCACCAGGAAGTTGAATAAATCTCATAGGAGTTGGGATGAGAAGTTATCCCACTTTCAAATCAGGTGATTCCAGTTTCCCAGTTTGGGAATAGGACAGCTTCTTCGTCGTTCCAATCAAACCAGGATGAATCACTTTGTAAGAAGCTTGATTTGGATACATAAAGTGTTGGAGAATCACCAGGAAGTTGAATAAATCTCATAGGAGTTGGGATGAAGAAGTTATCCCACTTTCTAATCAGGTGATTCCAGTTTCCCAGTTTGGGAATAGGACAGCTTCTTCGTCGTTCCAATCAAACCAGGATGAATCACTTTGTAAGAAGCTTGATTTGGATACATAAAGTGTTGGAGAATCACCAGGAAGTTGAATAAATCTCATAGGAGTTGGGATGAAGAAGTTATCCCACTTTCTAATCAGGTGATTCCAGTTTCCCAGTTTGGGAATAGGACAGCTTCTTCGTCGTTCCAATCAAACCAGGATGAATCACTTTGTAAGAAGCTTGATTTGGATACATAAAGTGTTGGAGAATCACCAGGAAGTTGAATAAATCTCATAGGAGTTGGGATGAAGAAGTTATCCCACTTTCAAATCAGGTGATTCCAGTTTCCCAGTTTGGGAATAGGACAGCTTCTTCGTCGTTCCAATCAAACCAGGATGAATCACTTTGTAAGAAGCTTGATTTGGATACATAAAGTGTTGGAGAATCACCAGGAAGTTGAATAAATCTCATAGGCGTTGGGATGAAGAAGTTATCCCACTTCCTAATCAGGTGATTCCAGTTTCTCAGTTTGGAATAGGACAGCTTCTTCGTCGTTCCAATTCAAACCAGGATGAATCACTTTGTAAGAAGCTTGATTTGGATACATAACATGGTGGAGAAACACCAGGAAGTTGAATAAATCTCATAGGAGTTGGGATGAAGAAGTTATCCCACTTTCTAATCACGTGATTCCAGTTTCCCAGTTTGGAATAGGACAGCTTCTTCGTCGTTCCAATCAACCCAGGATGAATCACTTTGTAAGAAGCTTGATTTGGATACATAAAGTGGTGGAGAATCACCAGGAAGTTGAATAAATCTCATAGGAGTTGGGATGAAGAAGTTATCCCACTTTCTAATCAGGTGATTCCAGTTTCCCAGTTTGGGAATAGGACAGCTTCTTCGTCGTTCCAATCAAACAGGATGAATCACTTTGTAAGAAGCTTGATTTGGATACATAAAGTGTTGGAGAATCACCAGGAAGTTGAATAAATCTCATAGGAGTTGGGATGAAGAAGTTATCCCACTTTTTAATCAGGTGATTCCAGTTTCCCAGTTTGGGAATAGGACAGCTTCTTCGTCGTTCCAATCAAACCAGGATGAATCACTTTGTAAGAAGCTTGATTTGGATACATAAAGTGGTGGAGAATCACCAGGAAGTTGAATTAATCTCATAGGAGTTGGGATGAAGAGTTATCCCACTTTCAATCAGGTGATTCCAGTTTCCCAGTTTGGGAATAGGACAGCTTCTTCGTCGTTCCAATAAACCAGGATGAATCACTTGTAAGAAGCTTGATTTGGATACATAAAGTGTTGGAGAATCACCA
>NW_022610863.1:0-14792 GCF_000309985.2 Brassica rapa
GTTGCTCGTTTACTTCTGCTTCTTTGTTGAATAAAAATGCATTGTGGCATGCTAGAGTAGGACACCCTCATGTTAAAGCTTTGAACTTAATGGTACCAGGTGTTGTGTTTTGAAATAAAGATTGTGAAGCTTGCATTTTAGGCAAGCATTGTAGAACTGTGTTTCAAAGTCTACACCGTTTATGATAATTGCTGTGGATCTAATTCATTCAATGTATGGACTGCCCCTTGCTTATCTAGAGATAGGTTATAAGTATTTTGTCACATTCAATTGATGAAAAATCCAAATACACCTGGTTAACCTTAATTCAGACCAAAGATAGGGTACTTGATGCATTTAGGAACTTTCAAACTTATGTAACTAACCATTATCATGCTAAGATTAAAATTTTGAGATCAGATAATGGAGGAGAGTACACGATGAAAGAATATGAGATTTGTTTAAGCCATTATGAGAATTATGAAGAAGGTGAAGAGAATCGAGAGAGAGAGAGAGAGAGAGAGAGTGAGAGAGAATCGCATAAGACTAAAGAGAAGAGGAACTCATTTCCTTGATTCATTTGGTTCTGTTTACATGCCTTAAATAGATACAACAATGAATAAACTAATGGCAAGTTGACATAGAAGAAAAGAATAAACAAAGGGGACTGATCAAGGCAAGGTGCGCACAGCAAAGGTGGAAAGCGACAGCACCAAACGGCTCTCTCTCCTTTGAACCACCTTGTCCTCTTCTTCAACGGATCCCTTCTCTTGGCCGACATCATTTAAATATCTTAAGGCAAGTATCACATCCTCCTTGATCACAGATAAGTCTCCTCTTGTCTTGCACGCCAAGTTAGATCAAACTTGTACGGACAAGCACACTTTGATCACTCCGGATGCATGTCTTGACTTGATCTCTTCTTCCTCTATGTCATTCATGCTCTCATGTCAACACTTCCCCTCAAGCTTGACCATGTGGGACAAGTCAAGCTTGGACTCCATGAAGCTATTCCCTCATTAAAACCTTAGTTAGGAAAAACCTCATGGGACAAAACCCTAACCAAGGAAAAAGAGTAGAACACTTCATGGAAGGAGAGATCAGTGACATGGAAGATCCGTGAGTCCAAGTTTAGGATGAATGAACTCACAAACCTTGCTGCTGGCTGCCTTGGTGAATATGTCAGCTAGTTGATCTTCACTTCTTGTGTAGCATGGAAGAATCACTTGCTGCTCCACTGCTTGTCTCACCTTGTGACAGTCCACTTCTATATGCTTAGTCCTCTCATGGAACACAGAGTTTGATGCAATGTGTATTGCTGCCTGATTGTCACAATGCATAGTCATTGGCATGGAGATCTCTATGCCCAAGTCCTTTAGCAGTCCCTTGATCCATATGAGTTCACTAGTAAGCTTCCTCATAGATCGGTACTCTGCCTCAGCACTTGAGCAAGAGACCACCTTCTGCTTCTTGCTCTTCCATGTGACTAGGTTTCCTCCAATAAAGGTGCAATAGCCTGTGGTTGATCTCCTATCAACTCGATCTCCAGCCCAATCAGCATCACAATACCCAACAACTTCAGTACTCTTGTTGCAAGCCATCCACACTCCTTGACCTGGCGCCTCTCTTAAGTATCTCAAGATCCTTTCCACCATGTTCCAATGATGTATCTTAGGAGCTTGCATATGTTGGCTCACTTGGTTCACAGCAAAACACACATCCGGCCTTGTGATAGTAAGATATATAAGCTTCCCAACCATTCTTCTATACCTCTTGACATCCTCAAAGGGAGTTGCATCAAACTCCCCCTCACGCATAACCTTGTAGCCTTCTTCTAGTGGTGTCTTGGCCACTCTTCCTCCAAGATCTCCTGCCTCCTTTAGAATGTCCAAAGTATACTTTCTTTGGGACAGAAACAATCCTTCCTTTGTTCTGCACATCTCAATGCCGAGGAAGTACTTCAGCTCTCCTAGATCCTTGATGTCAAATGCAGTCTTGAGGAATGTCTTGGTTGAGTTGATTCCCTCCTTGTTACTACCAGTGATGATGATATCATCCACATAGACTAGGATTACCACAATCCCTTGCTTGCTTGTGAGAGTAAAGAGTGTATGATCAGCTTGAGACTTCACAAAGGCTCTTCCATTCAGTGTAGTACTTAGCTTGTGGTACCAGGCTCTTGGTGATTGCTTTAAGCCATAGATAGCCTTTCTGAGTCTAAGAACATTCCCTGGTTTCACCATCTCTTCCATTCCGGGAGGTGGCCTCATGTATACTTCATCTTCTAGTTCACCTTGCAAGAAAGCATTCTTCACATCCATTTGCCAAAGATCCCACTCTAGGTTCACTGCTAGTGAGAGAACTATCCGGATTGTATGAAGCTTGGCCACTGGTGCAAAGGTGTCTAGATAGTCTTCTCCATACACTTGTGTGTATCCCCTTGCCACCAGCCTGGTCTTCTTTCTTTCTGGTTTCCCATTTGCAAGATACTTGATGGTGTGTATGAGTCTACTGGTCACGGCTTTCTTCCCTCTTGGAAGCTCTGTCTCATACCAGGTGTTGTTTCTTTCCATAGCTCCCATTTCATCATTCACTGACTCCCTCCATTCATCATTGTCCATAGCTTCTGCATATGTTCTTGGTATCCATTCCTGATCCAATGAACCCACAAAGGCTTGATGTTCTTCTGGATAGTAAGCAAGGGAGCACACGGCACTGGGTGGATGAGCTACTGCCTCTGCGTTGAAGTATACTCTAGTGTTGTTCCAGTTTGAAACCGGTTTCCTCTCTCTTGTGCTTCTCCTAAGCTGCTGCACCTCTTGTACATCTTCTTGTCCACTTGATTCGACTCCTCCAGAGTTCACATCAGTGGTTTGGTCAGCCTCTTGCTGCATCTGCACATCCGGATCATGAACATTAGGATCATTGCCCTCAGCCTCATGATCATTGTTGTTCCCCCATTCAGGATCAGGATGAGGATGTGGGGTTGTGGTAGAATCTTGTGGAGCTCTCACTGTCTCCGGAACAGCTCCAGTCTCCTGAGTGCCAGCAGATGGAAACAAACTGATTCCCAAGTTCTGCATAAGCCGCCTTAGTGTGTCTGCTCTGTCTGAGGACGGTTGAGAGAGATCTTTGAGCTCATCCCAACTTTTCTTCTCAAAGTATCCTCTGGATTCCACAAACTTCACATCTCTGGAGACTAAGACCTTCCTGGCCTCTGGAACATAGCATTTATACCCCTTTTGGGTACTGGAATAGCCAAGAAAAACTGCCTTGGTGCTCCGTGGCTCAAGCTTGTTTCTCTGTCCATCTGGCTGCAAGACATAACACAAGCAACCAAATACACGTAAATGATCAATAGAGGGTTTTCTTTTGTTCATTACCTCATATGGTGTGAGGTCACCCAGGATTCTGGTTGGAGTGCGGTTGATCAGATAACATGCTGTCATGACTGCATCACTCCAGAACCGCTTAGGAACATTGGTCTGAAACATCATGGATCTGGCCACGCCCATAAGGTGCCGATTTTTCCTCTCAGCCACTCCATTCTGTTGGGGTGTATATGGACAGCTCGTTTGATGAAGTATTCCATGCTTGGCCAGGTAATTTTTGAAACCATGACTTGTGTATTCCCCCCCATTGTCTGACCTGAACACTTTGATCTTAACATTGAATTGATTAGTTATGTAGGTTTGGAAATTAATGAAAGCATCTAGCACTCTATCTTTAGTTGGAATCATAGTCAGCCAAGTATATTTTGATTTCTGATCTATAAAAGTGACAAAATACTTATGATTCTCCCTAGATATGCATGGTGCAGTCCAAACATCAGAGTGTATAAGATCAAAGCAATTTTCATAGATTGTAGACGACTTAGGGAAAACGGTCTTGCAATGTTTACCAAGGATACAAGCCTCACAGCCATCATTTTTAAAAGAAATATCAGGTAACAACAAGTTCAGTGCACGGGAATGAGGATGGCCTAGCCTAGCATGCCACAATACATCATGATCTAAGACAGGAATTGAACTAAAAGCTGAAGATAAATAAGAAGGAGTCTTGGCGTCTTCAAGAAGGTAGAGATCTCCCTTTGTCACACCTTTGCCAATCAACTTAAGAGTCTCAATATCCTGAAACACAACTTCATTAGGACTAAATATGACATTACAATTTAGATCAGTAGTAGCCCTTTTTACAGAAAGAAGGTTAGAGGCAAAAGTAGGCATATAGAAAGCTTTAGAGTCTTTATCAAACAGCTTAAGTGTTCCTACTCCCTTAATTGGAATTTTATCACCATTAGCTATCATCACATTGCCTATCACAGGTTCTATGTTACTAATCAAGTTAACATCACTTATCATATGGTGAGAGGCGCCTGAGTCTATAACTAAAGGCTTAACTCTCTCAGTTTGGTGAGCTACTTGATAAGAAGTAAAGAGACCTCTAGGCGTGTGATAAGTAGCATTAAGAGAAGTTCCAAGGGTGTTACCAGACTCCTTAAGAGCTTTGATGAGAGCCTCAATGTCAGACTTCTTGATGGTATCATCATGGCCCTGCTTTTTCTCCTCAACAGCTTGAGAGCGGTTGGATGTTTCTCCAATGTCACCCGAGTAGTTGGCCCTTCCTTCAGTTCTGAATTTGGCCGGTTTGAGATGTGGGTGAAGGATCCAGCACTTGTCCTTCCCATGACCCTTCTTCTTGCAGTGGTCACACACCCACACCTTCCTATCCTCAGGCTTATAGTATCCTTTGTTGGCTACTCCGGCAGGTTTGTTCTCGGCTCCTTCAGCTTGATTGGCCATCACCATCTCTCCCTTTCTCTTAAAGAGACCCACTGAGCCGTGCTCCTTTTGGATCTCCGCACACACTTCATCAAGGGAGGGAAGCTCCTTGTTCCTCAGTATGTGCCTGATTAGGTCATCATACCCTGGGTTAAGGGTAAGTAGTAAGGCAAAGACCTTATCCTGCTCTCTCCTCTCATGGAGAACATCTGGGTCGACAGTGGCTGGCCTGAGCATCTCTAGCTCGGCCCATAGGGACCTGAACTTCCCAAAGTGAGCATCAAAGTCTGTGTCCTCTTGACTGAGAGAGTTGATGGCTCCTTTCACTTCATACACCTTGCTTATGTTGGATTTATTAGCATATACCTTCTTAAGAGTGTCCCACAACTCTTTGGAGGTCTCACAAAAGGCATAAGCCTCTTGGAGAGAAGGAGCGAGGCTATTCTGGATGATAGACAACACCATGAGGTCCTCCTGACCTTTCTTCTTCTCCCCAGCATCCGCAATCACCACCTCTTTGCCATCCTCTCCTAGGACAGTCTTCTTGGTGGGGCGGCCTTCTTCAACAACTTCCCAAAGACCTCTGCCTCCGAGAGCTGTTTTGGCAAGTCTTGCCCATGTCAGGTAGTTAGGACCCTTGAGTGTGACTGGTATCATCACCATCTTTGTGTTCTCAGAGGTATCCATCAAGAGAGAAAAGAAAAGAAAAGATTTCGGATGGTTTTTGCTACTTTTGGCAAATTCTGGAAACAAAGAATCAAGAACAAGATGAACTTTGCCAAAAATAGGATTTAGAACTCAGAGAATTTGCGGAAGAAATAAAAAGATTTAGGTCTCAAGAGTAAGGTGGCTCTGATACCATGAAAGAATATGAGATTTGTTTAAGCCATTATGAGAATTATGAAGAAGGTGAAGAGAATCGAGAGAGAGAGAGAGAGAGAGAGTGAGAGAGAATCGCATAAGACTAAAGAGAAGAGGAACTCATTTCCTTGATTCATTTGGTTCTGGTTACATGCCTTAAATAGATACAACAATGAATAAACTAATGGCAAGTTGACATAGAAGAAAAGAATAAACAAAGGGGACTGATCAAGGCAAGGTGCGCACAGCAAAGGTGGAAAGCGACAGCACCAAACGGCTCTCTCTCCTTTGAACCACCTTGTCCTCTTCTTCAACGGATCCCTTCTCTTGGCCGACATCATTTAAATATCTTAAGGCAAGTATCACATCCTCCTTGATCACAGATAAGTCTCCTCTTGTCTTGCACGCCAAGTTAGATCAAACTTGTACGGACAAGCACACTTTGATCACTCCGGATGCATGTCTTGACTTGATCTCTTCTTCCTCTATGTCATTCATGCTCTCATGTCAACACACGAGTCATGCATTCAAGCAACACCTATCACAACATGGGATCCTACATCAAACAAGCTGTCCTTATACTCCACAGCAAAATGGAGTGGCTGAGAGGAAGAATAGGCATCTCATGGAAGTGGCAAGGTCACTCATGTTTCAGAGTAATGTTCCAAAGAGATTTTGGAGTGATGCGGTTGCCACTGCTTGTTACCTGATAAACAGAACTCCAACCAAAGTTCTGAATGAGAAGGCTCCATTTGAAGTTCTGAACAGGTACAAGCCAGCTCTTGATTACTTGCGAGTCTTTGGATGCCTATGCTTTGTCCTCAAACCAGGAGAGATGATCAACAAGCTAGAAGCAAGAAGTACTAAGGCTGTGTTCATAGGATACTCAGCTACACAGAAAGGATACAAATGCTATGATCCTATAGCAAGGAGAGTTCTTGTATCTAGAGATGTGAAGTTCTTGGAAGATAGAGGATACTATGAAGAAAAGAATCAAGAAGACCTGAAGGACTTAACATCAGACAAGGCCACCACCTTGCGGATCATTCTTGAAGGTCTTGGAATCAGTACATCCCAGGATCCGAGGAATCACGCAACTACACCTCCTGAAGTTGGTTCACCATCCCACCTTGATCATGAGGGAGGAGAGGAGCATGAGGAGCCTATGCAAGAGGCCAACCAAGATGAAGGAGGAGTAGAGAATGAAGGAGAAGAGAGCATAGGCTCGGATGGTCATGGACATGATCATGGTGTGACACAAACACCTTCTCAAGATGAAGTGGTAGAAGAACAACAGGAAGAAGAACCAGTTGTGCAGCCACTAAGAAGGAGTACAAGGATAAGGAAGGATCCTTCCAGTTGGGTAAACACGAGAGTGTACTACAATGCCCAAGCTGTGGAGCATCCTTCTCAAGCCGTGTGCTCCTTTGCTCAATATCCAGAAGCACATTGCGCGTTCATGGTAAACTTGGATGAGAATCACATCCCAAGAAGCTATGAAGAAGCAATGAAAGATAAAGAATGGAAGGAATCAGTTGGAGATGAGGCAGGAGCGATGATCAAGAATGATACATGGTATGAGAGTGAGTTACCAAAAGGGAAGAAGGCTGTGACTAGTAGATGGATATTCACAATCAAGTACAAAGCGGATGGAAAGGTTGAGAGGAAGAAGTCAAGGCTAGTTGCAAGAGGTTTCACTCAAACTTATGGAGAAGATTACATAGAAACCTTTGCACCAGTAGCTAAACTCCACACAATCCGGATTGTACTAAGCTTGGCTGTGAATCTTGGATGGGGGTTATGGCAAATGGATGTGAAGAATGCGTTTCTACAAGGTGAACTTGAAGATGAAGTGTATATGCATCCACCTCCAGGCCTTGAACACTTAGTAAAGAGTGGGAATGTACTGAGATTGAAGAAAGCCATCTATGGACTGAAGCAATCACCAAGGGCTTGGTACAACAAGTTGAGCACTACTCTGAATGGCCGAGGCTTCAAGAAGTCTGAACTAGATCACACTCTCTTCACTCTCACGACTCCCTCAGGTATGATTGCTCTCCTTGTGTATGTTGATGATATCATTATCACAGGGAGTGATAAGGAAGGTATCATAGCAACCAAGGAGTTTCTTAAATCCATGTTTGAGATTAAAGACTTGGGAGAAATGAAATACTTCCTTGGAATTGAGATATGTAGATCCAAGGAAGGTTTGTTCATGTCCCAAAGGAAATATACACTTGATCTTTTGAAAGGTGCAGGTGCTTATGGAGGCAAGACAGCAAGGATGCCTATGGAGGATGGCTACAAAGTCCCACGAGAGGGGGAGATTGAAGACAGCAAACCTTATCAGGATCCTAAACTCTATAGAAAACTAGTTGGCAAATTGATTTATCTTACTATAACTAGACCTGACATCTGCTTTGCTGTGAATCAGGTGAGTCAACACATGCAAGTGCCTAAGGAGTATCACTGGCACATGGTGGAGAGGATCTTGATGTATCTCAACGGCTCACCTGATCAAGGAGTATGGATGGGCTGCAATGGAAGCACTGAAGTGGTGGGATATTGTGATGCGGATTGGGCTGGTGATAGAGCAGACAGGAGATCAACCACAGGCTATTGCACTTTCATTGGAGGCAACTTGGTGACTTGGAAGAGCAAGAAGCAGAAGGTAGTGTTATGTTCAAGTGCAGAAGCCGAGTATAGAGCCATGCTGAAGCTCACCAACGAGTTGGTATGGATCAAAGGCATCTTGAAGCACTTGGAGATTGATCAAGCAACTCCAATGACAATGCATTGTGATAATCAAGCTGCCATCCACATTGCATCCAACTCGGTGTTTCATGAGAGGACCAAGCACATTGAAGTTGATTGTCACAAGGTGAGACAGATGATTGTGCTAGGGGTGATCTTGCCATGTTACACAAGGAGTGAAGATCAGCTAGCGGATGTGTTCACCAAGGCTGCAAGACAGAAGACAATGGAGTCCATTCACATCAGGTTGGGCCTCATTGATCTTGGGAAGAAAAGGAGCTAATCCCCTTAGCTGCAAGGTCTTTACTCTTTTTCCCTCATCAAAGTTTTATCCCATTATTGAGATGAGGAAGCCATTATGATAAGAGAGGAGGAGTTAGGAGAGTAATGGGAGAGGGAACGGACGGCGTGTGTACGGACGGTACGGCCAGTGTACGGCCAGTACGGATCACCTCGACCATGATGACTTGAATCACCTTTAAAGTCTATTTAAAGGTTGTGCAAAGTTAGGGCATGGCATGTACGGATAGGGTATGACCGTACAGATAAGAGAACGTAAAGGAGAAGGAGGATGGAAGGCAAAGCCACCATCAGACGCGGAAGGTTTGGAACGGATCAGACCGTTTATGGATAAGGTTGGAGCGCGCCTTATCTATCCAGCTCTTGGACAGGCTGTAAAGCCATACGCGTGTGTTACTTTCTGACCTTGACTACACATGCTTAGACTAGTGCCATTTCCCTTACTTGAAAGCCCTAATGTCTCTCCTATATATATTGTAACCTCATCCATAATAAAGATTAGACAGTTCTGATTATTCTTAGCCTCCATGGCGTGTCTCTTAGTCTCTTGATCTAAATCTCTTACTCTCTACACTCGTTTCGTCTCTAATCTCTCTCAAATCTATTCTAAACACTCAGATTACTCTTCATTACTCTAAAGTCATATGGTATCAGAGCCAGGTTCGTGAGAATCTGAGTTCTTGTTGAGGTTTGTATCAAGACAAAGGATAGAAGCTAGGAGCTGGGCGTTGAAGATTCAAGCTTCAAGTCTTCTCCGGTTGTGTTTCTAGTCTTGTTGGTGTGATTACTACTCTCAGTCCAAGATTTAGCAAGCTGTTTACGTCTAGCTGCTTCAAGATGGATAGTGGGATGAAGATGAAGGTGGCGGTAGTGTTCAAGGGGAACAACTACCTAGTGTGGTCACGGATGGTGAAGACCGCAGTTGGGAGCAAAGGCTTGTGGGGACACATTACCTCTGGAACGGCCCCAAAGCCGGTTGCTCAAGAAGAAGACAAGGATGAGACAGCAAAGGATCCATTTGAGAGGTGGGAGCAGGAAGACATGATGGTGATGTCAGTTCTTCATGCTTCCTTAGAGCCGGCGATTCTGGATGCATACTGCTACTGTGAGACAGCAAAGGAGTTGTGGGATACCTTAAAGAGGGTGTATGGAAACACATCCAACCTGAGTAGAGTCTTTGAGGTAAAACAAGAGATCAACAACTTGACTCAAGAAGACATGGAGTTTACCAAGCACCTAGGAAGGTTCAGGTCACTCTGGTCCGAGCTAGAGATGTTGAGGCCAAGCACGGTTGATCCCAGTGAGCTAATCAAGAGGCGTGAGCAGGACAAGGTCTTTGGACTGCTCTTGACACTGAATCCGGCATACAGTGGGCTGATACAACACATGCTGAGAGATGATACTCTACCTGACTTGGAGGAAGTGTGTTCTAGGATTCAGAAAGAGCAAGGGTCAATTGGGTTGTTTGGGAAGAAGGGGGAGTTGTCTTTAGCTAACCAAGCCGCACAAGCTGAGCAAGGAGAGACTCCACAGGCTAACAGAGCTACGAATGGGAAGTTTGAAGATAGGAGGTTCAATGGGAGCTGTGATCATTGCAAGAAGCAAGGCCACAAGAAGAGCCAGTGTTGGATACTCCACCCACACCTCAAACCGGCAAAGTTCATGAAGGAAAGGGAAGCTAGAGCTCACATGTCTGACGGGTCAAGTGATGTGGGTACTAGCAAGGCTCAAGAAGGTGGTACAAGTGATGGCAAGTCTCTGGTGGCGTACATGGGAGCTCCTAACAGCCGCAACAATGATCAGGACTTCATAAGGAAGGCTGACATTGATGCACTCATCAAGATGTTCAAGGATAACGGTAACATCTATGGTTATTCTTATGGTGCTTCCATGATTGCTAGGACTGTAGGAGACTTAGATTGCATCACTAGAACTGATAGTATAGCTAGGTCTCTAAGAAATGCAAATAACTACAATGCATATAAGCCATCTAGTATACTCGCTCACCTTGCTAGTAATCAATCAACTAGACCTCTTATTGTAGATTCAGGTGCTTCACATCACATGATTAGTGATACTAAGTTAATTAAGAACATTGTGCCTACTAAGGGTCATGTGATGATTGCAAATGGTGATAAGGTTCCAATTAAAGGAATAGGAACACTTAAACTGTTTAGTAAAGACTCAAAAGCTTTCTATATGCCTGACTTTACTTCAAACTTATTATCTGTCAAGAAATGTGCAACTGACTTGCAATGCAATGTCATATTTAGTCCTAATGATGTGAAGTTTCAGGATATTGAAAGCAGCAAAGTGATTGGAAAAGGAGTAACAAAAGGAGACTTATATTTGCTTGAAGATCTTGCCCCTGTTTCTGATATTAGCTGCTCTTTTACTACTGCGTCTGTTCCTAGTTTAAATAAGAATGCATTGTGGCATGCTAGACTAGGACACCCTCATAATAAGGCTTTAAAACTGATGTTGCCAGGTGTTTCTTTTGAAAACAATGATTGTGAAGCTTGCATTTTAGGCAAGCATTGTAGAACTGTTTTTCCAAACTCTTCTACAGTTTATGAGAAGTGCTTTGATCTTATTCACTCTGATGTATGGACTGCTCCTTGTTTATCTAGAGAGAATCATAAGTATTATGTCTCATTCATTGATGAAAAATCTAAATACACCTGGTTAACCTTAATTCCAACTAAAGATAGGGTGCTTGATGCATTTAAAAATTTTCAATCCTATGTAACTAACCATTATCAAGCCAAGATTAAGATTTTCAGGTCAGATAATGGAGGAGAATACATTGGACAAGCTTTCAAGCAACACCTATCTCAGTATGGAATTCTTCATCAAACAAGCTGTCCCTACACTCCACAACAGAATGGTGTGGCTGAGAGGAAGAATAGGCACCTTATGGAAGTTGCAAGATCAATGATGTTCCAAGCTAATGTACCTAAGAAGTTTTGGAGTGATGCAGTAGCCACGGCCTGCTATCTAATCAACAGGACTCCCACACTGATCCTGAAAGGGCAGTCACCATTTGAGGTTCTCAACAAACATAAACCCTCATTAGAACATATAAGGATCTTTGGGTGTTTATGTTATGTTTTGATACCCGGGGAGTTGAGAAACAAGCTTGAAGCTAGGAGTACTAAGGCAATGTTTATTGGCTACTCTACAACTCAAAAGGGATACAAGTGTTATAATCCAGACACAAGAAGGGTGCTGGTATCAAGGGATGTGAAGTTTGTTGAAGAGAGAGGATATTATGAGGAGCAAACCAAAGAAGACTTGAAGGATCTTACCTCGGAGAGAGCCACTACCTTGCGGATCATCTTAGAAAGTATTGGAGTCAAAGTGAGACAAGATCAGCAAGGATCTGGCAGTAACCCAGGATCTCAACCACCAAATGGTGGACGTTCAGCAACTCCCACTTCTGATCATGGGGGGGAAAGGAGTGAACCAGAGACAACTCAAGAGAGTAGTGGAGCATCTGGTACACATGATCAAGATGTGGAAGTAAGTGAACAGCAAGATGGAGCTGAAGCAAGTCAGCTAGGAGAAGAAGAGGCAGTTGAAGTGTCTACTTCTGTACCACAAGAAAGTGGAGAAGAATCACAAGTGGAAGTGGAACAACCGGAACCAGCATTGAGAAGAAGCACACGGATTAGGAGAGATGCTTCCAACTGGGTAAGCACGAGAGTGTACTACAATGCCCAGGCTGTGGAGCATCCTTCTCAAGCTGTGTGTTCCTTTGCTCAATACCCTGAAGAACATTGTGCTTTTATGGTAAACTTGGATGAGAACTACATACCAAGAAGCTATGAAGAGGCAATGATGGATAAAGAATGGAAGGAATCAGTTGGAGCTGAGGCAGGAGCTATGATCAAGAATGATACATGGTATGAGAGTGAGTTACCAAAAGGGAAGAAGGCGGTGACTAGTAGATGGATCTTCACAATCAAGTATAAGGCTGATGGAAAGGTGGAGAGGAAGAAGTCAAGATTGGTTGCAAGAGGCTTTACTCAAACTTATGGAGAAGATTACATTGAGACCTTTGCACCAGTAGCTAAACTTCACACAATCCGGATTGTCTTAAGCTTAGCTGTGAACCTTGGATGGGGCTTATGGCAAATGGATGTGAAGAATGCATTTCTACAAGGAGAGCTGGAGGATGAAGTGTATATGCATCCACCTCCAGGCTTGGAACACTTAGTGAAGAGAGGGAATGTGTTGAGACTGAAGAAAGCTATCTATGGACTGAAGCAATCACCAAGAGCTTGGTACAACAAGCTGAGTACTACTCTGAATGGCCGAGGCTTCAAGAAGTCTGAACTAGACCACACCCTCTTCACTCTCACTACTTCCTCAGGTATGATTGCACTCCTTGTGTATGTTGATGATATCATTATCACAGGAAGTGATAAGGAAGGTATCATAGCAACCAAGGAGTTTCTTAAATCCATGTTTGAGATTAAAGACTTGGGAGAAATGAAATACTTTCTTGGAATTGAGATATGTAGATCCAAGGAAGGTTTGTTCATGTCCCAAAGGAAGTATACACTTGATCTTTTGAAAGGTGCAGGTGCTTATGGAGGCAAGACAGCAAGGATGCCTATGGAGGATGGCTACAAAGTCCCACGAGAGGGGGAGATTGAAGACAGCAAACCTTATCAGGATCCTAAACTCTATAGAAAGCTAGTTGGTAAATTGATTTACCTTACCATAACTAGACCTGACATTTGCTTTGCTGTGAATCAGGTGAGTCAACACATGCAAGTGCCTAAGGAACATCATTGGCGCATGGTGGAGAGGATCTTGATGTATCTCAACGGCTCACCTGATCAAGGAGTATGGATGGGTTGCAATGGGAGCACTGAAGTGGTTGGATACTGTGATGCGGATTGGGCTGGTGATAGAGCAGACAGGAGATCAACCACAGGCTATTGCACATTCATTGGAGGCAACTTGGTTACTTGGAAGAGTAAGAAGCAGAAGGTGGTGTCTTGCTCAAGTGCAGAAGCCGAGTATAGAGCTATGCTGAAGCTGACCAACGAGCTGGTGTGGATCAAGGGCATCTTGAAGCATTTGGAGATTGATCAAGCCACGCCAATGACAATGCATTGTGATAACCAAGCTGCCATCCACATTGCCTCCAACTCGGTGTTCCATGAGAGAACCAAGCACATTGAAGTAGATTGTCACAAGGTGAGGCAGATGATCATCTTAGGAGTCATCTTGCCATGCTACACAAGAAGTGAAGATCAGTTAGCGGATGTGTTCACCAAGGCTGCAAGACAGAAGACAATGGAGTCCATTCACATCAGGTTGGGCCTCATTGATCTTGGGAAGAGAAGGAGCTGATACCCTTTGGCTGTGAGGTCTTTACTCTTTTTCCCTTATCAAGGTTTTATCCCAATGGGTTTTCCTTGGTAAGGTTTTTAATGAGGAAGATCTCATGGCTGTCCAAGCTTAGACTTTCACAAAGCTAAGCTTGAGGGGGAGTATTGAGATGAGGAAGCCATTATGATAAGAGAGGAGGAGTTAGGAGAGTAATGGGAGAGGGAACGGACGGCGTGTGTACGGACGGTACGGCCAGTGTACGGCCAGTACGGATCACCTCGACCATGATGACTTGAATCACCTTTAAAGTCTATTTAAAGGTTGTGCAAAGTTAGGGCATGGCATGTACGGATAGGGTATGACCGTACAGATAAGAGAACGTAAAGGAGAAGGAGGATGGAAGGCAAAGCCACCATCAGACGCGGAAGGTTTGGAACGGATCAGACCGTTTATGGATAAGGTTGGAGCGCGCCTTATCTATCCAGCTCTTGGACAGGCTGTAAAGCCATACGCGTGTGTTACTTTCTGACCTTGACTACACATGCTTAGACTAGTGCCATTTCCCTTACTTGAAAGCCCTAATGTCTCTCCTATATATATTGTAACCTCATCCATAATAAAGATTAGACAGTTCTGATTATTCTTAGCCTCCATGGCGTGTCTCTTAGTCTCTTGATCTAAATCTCTTACTCTCTACACTCGTTTCGTCTCTAATCTCTCTCAAATCTATTCTAAACACTCAGATTACTCTTCATTACTCTAAAGTCATAC
>NW_022610864.1:0-15279 GCF_000309985.2 Brassica rapa
ATGAATCACTTTGTAAGAAGCTTGGTTTGGATACATAAAGTGGTGGAGAATCACCAGGAAGTTGAATAAATCTCATAGGAGTTGGGATGAAGAAGTTATCCCACTTTCAAATTAGGTGATTCCAGTTTCCCAGTTTGGGAATAGGACAGCTTCTTCGTCGTTCCAATCAAACCAGGATGAATCACTTTGTAAGAAGCTTGATTTGGATACATAAAATGGTGGAGAATCACCAGGAAGTTGAATAAATCTCATAGGAGTTGGGATGCAGAAATTATCCCACTTTCAAATCAGGTGATTCCAGTTTTCCAGTTTGGGAATAGGACAGCTTCTTCGTCGTTCCAATCAAAACGGATGAATCACTTTGTAAGAAGCTTGATTTGGATACATAAAGTGGTGAGAATCACCAGGAAGTTGAATAAATCTCATAGGAGTTGGGATGAAGAAATTATCCCATTTCAAATTAGGTGATTCCAGTTTCCCAGTTTGGAATAGGACAGCTTCTTCGTCGTTCCAATCAAACCAGGATGAATCACTTTGTAAGAAGCTTGATTTGGATACATAAAGTGGTGGAGATCACCAGGAAGTTGAATAAATCTCATAGGAGTTGGGATGAAGAAATTATCCCACTTTCAAATCAGGTGATTCCAGTTTTCCCAGTTTGGGAATAGACAGCTTCTTCGTCGTTCCAATCAAACCAGGATGAATCACTTTGTAAGAAGCTTGATTTGGATACATAAAGTGGTGGAGAATCACCAGGAAGTTGAATAAATCTCATAGGAGTTGGGATGCAGAAATTATCCCACTTTCAAATCAGGTGATTCCAGTTTCCCCAGTTTGGGAATAGGACAGCTTCTTCGTCGTTCCAATCAAACCAGGATGAATCACTTTGTAAGAAGCTTGATTGGATACATAAAAGGGTGGAGAATCACCAGGAAGTTGAATAAATCTCATAGGAGTTGGGATGAAGAAAGTTATCCCACTTTCAAATCAGGTGATTCCAGTTTCCCAGTTTGGGAATAGGACAGCTTCTTCGTCGTTCCATCAAACCAGGATGAATCACTTTGTAAGAAGCTTGATTTGGATACATAAAGTGGTGGAGAATCACCAGGAAGTTTGAATAAATCTCATAGGAGTTGGGATGAAGAAATTTCCCACTTTCAAATCAGGTGATTCCAGTTTCCCAGTTTGGGAATAGGACAGCTTCTTCGTCGTTCCAATCAAACCAGGATGAATCACTTTGTAAGACGCTTTATTTGGATACATAAAGTGGTGGAGAATCACCAGGAAGTTGAATAAATCTCATAGGAGTTGGGATGAAGAAGTTATCCCACTTTCAAATCAGGTGATTCCAGTTTTCCAGTTTGGGAATAGGACAGCTTCTTCGTCGTTCCAATCAAACAGGATGATCACTTTGTAAGAAGCTTGATTTGGATACATAAAGTGGTGGAGAATCACCAGGAAGTTGAATAAATCTCATAGGAGTTGGGATGCAGAAATTATCCCAGTTTCAAATTAGGTGATTCTTTCCCAGTTTGGGAATAGGACAGCTTCTTCGTCGTTCCAATCAAACCAGGATGAATCACTTTGTAAGAAGCTTGATTTGGATACATAAAGTGGTGGAGAATCACCAGGAAGTTGAATAAATCTCATAGGAGTTGGGATGAAGAAGTTATCCCACTTTCAAATCAGGTGGTTCCAGTTTCCCAGTTTGGGAATAGCACAGCTTCTTCGTCGTTCCAATCAAACAAGGATGAATCACTTTGTAAGAAGCTTGATTTGGATACATAAAGTGGTGGAGAATCACCAGGAAGTTGAATAAATCTCATAGGAGTTGGGATGAAGAAGTTATCCCACGTTCAAATAAGGTGATTCCAGTTTCCCAGTTTGGGAATAGGACAGCTACTTCGTCGTTCCAATCAAACCAGGATGAATCACTTTGTAAAAAGCTTGATTTGGATACATAAAATGGTGGAGAATCACCAGGAAGTTGAATAAATCTCATAGGAGTTGGGATGAAGAAGTTATCCCACTTTCAATCAGGTGATTCCAGTTTCCCAGTTTGGGATAGGACAGCTTCTTCGTCGTTCCAATCAAACCAGGATGAATCACTTTGTAAGAAGCTTGATTTGGATACATAAAGTGGTGGAGAATCACCAGGAAGTTGAATAAATCTCATAGGAGTTGGGATGAAGAAGTTATCCCACTTTCAAATCAGGTGATTCCAGTTTCCCAGTTTGGGAATAGGACAGCTTCTTCGTCGTTCCAATCAAAACCAGGATGAATCACTTTGTAAGAAGCTTGATTTGGATACATAAAATGGTGGAGAATCACCAGGAAGTTGAATAAATCTCATAGGAGTTGGGATGAGAAATTATCCCACTTTCAAATCAGGTGATTCCAGTTTTCCCAGTTTGGGAATAGGAAGCTTCTTCGTCGTTCCAATCAAAACAGGATGAATCACTCTGTGTAAGAAGCTTGATTTGGATACATAAAGTGGTGGAGAATCACCAGGAAGTTGAATAAATCTCATAGGAGTTGGGATGCAGAAATTATCCCAGTTTCAAATCAGGTGATTCCAGTTTCCCAGTTTGGGAATAGGACAGCTTCTTCATTGTTCCAATCAAACCAGGATGAATCACTTTGTAAGAAGCTTTATTTCGATACATTAAGTGGTGGAGAATCACCAGGAAGTTGAATAAATCTCATAGGAGTTGGGATGCAGAAATTATCCCACTTTCAAATCAGGTGATTCCAGTTTTCCAGTTTGGGAATAGGACAGCTTCTTCGTCGTTCCAATCAAACCAGGATGAATCACTTTGTAAGAAGCTTGATTTGGATACATAAAGTGGTTTAGAATCACCAGGAAGTTGAATAAATCTCATAGGAGTTGGGATGCAGAAATTATCCCACTTTCAAATCAGGTGATTCCAGTTTCCCAGTTTGGGAATAGGACAACTTCTTCGTCGTTCCAATCAAACCAGGATGAATCACTTTGTAAGAAGCTTGATTTGGATACATAAAATGGTGGAGAATCACCAGGAAGTTGAATAAATCTCATAGGAGTTGGGATGAAGAAGTTATCCCACTTTCAAATCAGGTGATTCCAGTTTTCCAGTTTGGGAATAGGACAGCTTCTTCTTCGTCGTCGTTCCAATCAAACCAGGATGAATCACTTTGTAAGAAGCTTGATTTGGATACATAAAGTGGTGGAGAATCACCAGGAAGTTGAATAAATCTCATAGGAGTTGGGATGCAGAAATTATCCCACTTTCAAATTAGGTGATTCCGGTTTCCCAGTTTGGGAATATGACAGCTTCTTCGTCGTTCCAATCAAACCAGGATGAATCACTTTGTAAGAAGCTTGATTTGGATACATAAAATTGTGGAGAATCACCAGGAAGTTGAATAAATCTCATAGGAGTTGGGATGCATAAATTATCCCACTTTCAAATCAGGTGATTCCAGTTTTCCAGTTTGGGAATAGGACAGCTTCTTCGTCGTTCCAATCAAACCAGGATGAATCCCTTTGTAAGAACCTTGATTTGGATACATAAAGTGTTGGAGAATCACCAGGAAGTTGAATAAATCTCATAGGAGTTGGGATGCAGAAATTATCCCACTTTCAAATTAGGTGATTCCAGTTTCCCAGTTTGGGAATAGGACAGCTTCTTCGTCGTTCCTTCAAAACCAGGATGAATCACTTTGTAAGAAGCTTGATTTGGATACATAAAATGGTGGAGAATCACCAGGAAGTTGAATAAATCTCATAGGAGTTGGGATGAAGAAGTTATCCCACTTTCAAATCAGGTGATTCCAGTTTCTCAGTTTGGGAATAGGACAGCTTCTTCGTCGTTCCAGTCAAACCATGATGAATCACTTTGTAAGAAGCTTGGTTTGGATACATAAAGTGGTGGAGAATCACCAGGAAGTTGAATAAATCTCATAGGAGTTGGGATGAAGAAGTTATCCCATTTTCAAATTAGGTGATTCCAGTTTCCCAGTTTGGGAATAGGACAGCTTCTTCCTCGTTCCAATCAAACCAGGACGAATCCCTTTGTAAGAAGCTAGATTTGAATACATAAAATGGTGGAGAATCACCAGGAAGTTGAATAAATCTCATAGGAGTTGGGATGAAGAAATTATGCCACTTTCAAATCAGGTGATTCCAGTTTTCCAGTTTGGGAATAGGACAGCTTCTTCGTCGTTCCAATTAAAACAGGATGAACCTCTTTGTAAGAAGCTTGATATGGATACATAAAGTGGTGGAGAATCACCAGGAAGTTGAATAAATCTCATAGGAGTTGGGATGCAGAAATTATCCCAGTTTCAAATTAGGTGATTCCGGTTTCCCAGTTTGGGAATAGGACAGCTTCTTCATTGTTCCAATCAAACCAGGATGAATCACTTTGTAAGAAGCTTGATTTGGATACATAAAGTGGTGGAGAATCACCAGGAAGTTGAATAAATCTCATAGGAGTTGGGATGCAGAAATTATCCCACTTTCAAATTAGGTGATTCCAGTTTCCCAGTTTGGGAATAGGACAGCTTCTTCGTCGTTCCAATCAAACCAGGATGAACCAATTTGTAAGAAGCTTGATATGGATACATAAAATGGTGGAGAATCACCAAGAAGTTGAATAAATCTCATAGGAGTTGGGATGAAGAAGTTATCCCACTTTCAAATCAGGTGATTCCGGTTTCCCAGTTTGGGAATAGGACAGCTTCTTCGTCGTTCCAATCAAACCAGGATGAATCACTTGTAAGAAGCTTGATTTGGATACATAAAGTGGTGGAGAATCACCAGGAAGTTGAATAAATCTCATAGGAGTTGGGATGAAGAAGTTATCCCACTTTCAAATCAGGTGATTCCAGTTTCCCAGTTTGGGAATAGGACAGCTTCTTCTTCGTCGTTCCAATCAAACCAGGATGAATCACTTTGTAAGAAGCTTGATTTGGATACATAAAATGGTGGAGAATCACCAGGAAGTTGAATAAATCTCATGGAGTTGGGATGCAAAAATTATCCCACTTTCAAATCAGGTGATTCCAGTTTTCCCAGTTTGGGAATAGGACAGCTTCTTCGTCGTTCCCAATCAAACCAGGATGAATCCCTTTGTAAGAAACCTTGATTTCGATACATAAAATGGTGGAGAATCACCAGGAAGTTGAATAAATCTCATAGGAGTTGGGATGCAGAAATTATCCCACTTTCAAATTAGGTGATTCCAGTTTCCCAGTTTGGGAATAGGACAACTTCTTCGTCGTTCCAATTAAAACAGGATGAACCTCTTTGTAAGAAGCTTGATATGGATACATAAAGTGGTGGAGAATCACCAGGAAGTTGAATAAATCTCATAGGAGTTGGGATGCAGAAATTATCCCACTTTCAAATTAGGTGATTCCAGTTTCCCAGTTTGGGAATAGGACAGCTTCTTCGTCGTTCCAATCAAACCAGGATGAATGGTTGGGGTCAAAACGGTTACGACGGAATACCATCTGAAAATCCTCAGAGATCGTATTTCCGAAAGGGTTAAGAAGGGATGTAATTTTCGTCGAAATAAAACTATACGAGGTTATTTCTACGAAGAAGTTTCTTTGGGATTCAAAAACCAAACGATCGTCCCGCTCGTCACTATTAGCAACCAAGCTCGGGCCAAAACTTCGCGGTAGCTACATAGCACCGAGCGATCGCCCGCTCGGTCGCTACGTAAAGCGACGAGCTCAAGCCAAAGCTCGGTCGCTACGTAGCGACCGGCAATCGTCCCGCCGGTCGCTACGTAAAGCGACCGAGCTCGAGCAAACTCGGTCGCTACGTAGCGACGAGCGATCGTCCCGCTCGTCGCTACGTAGCGACCGAGCTCAGCCAAGCTCGCGGTCGCTACGTAGCGACCGAGCGAAGTCGTCCCCCGCTCGGTCGCTACGTAGCGACGGCTCGAGCCAAAGCTCGGTCGCTACGTAGCGACCGAGCGATCGTCCCGCTCGTCGCTACGTAGCGACCGAGCTCAGCCAAGCTCGGTCGCTACGTAGCGACCGAGCGATCGTCCCGCTCGGTCGCTACGTAGCGACCGAGCTCGAGCCAAAGCTCGGTCGCTACGTAGCGACCGAGCGATCGTCCCGCTCGGTCGCTACGTAGCGACCGAGCTCGAGCCAAGCTCGGTCGCTACGTAGCGACCGAGCGATCGTCCCGCTCGGTCGCTACGTAGCGACCGAGCTCGAGCCAAAGCTCGGTCGCTACGTAGCGACCGAGCGATCGTCCCGCTCGGTCGCTACGTAGCGACCGAGCTCGAGCCAAGCTCGGTCGCTACGTAGCGACCGAGCGATCGTCCCGCTCGGTCGCTACGTAGCGACCGAGCTCGAGCCAAAGCTCGGTCGCTACGTAGCGACCGAGCGATCGTCCCGCTCGGTCGCTACGTAGCGACCGAGCTCAAGCCGAAGCTCGGTCGCTACGTAGCGACCGAGCACTCGTTTCGCTCGGTCGCTACATAGCGACCGGGCTCGAGCCAAAGTTCGGTCGCTGTGTAGCGATTGAACCTTTCCGAACATCGATACGACACCAGTCCTTGCATTCTCGTCAAACCTTCGAATGCTATCTCCCGAAGACCGTAGCAAGCTCAGTCTATGTTTCCCGCTATTCTAATTCATCGATCAAACTTCGCGGATTAGAAACCGCGGAAAACTCGTAGTAAACGTGTCGAGTCGGAAGACGGCCCAAAGGGACCTAAAACACGACTCGAGGCCCATCCTACGATTTTTCCTAACCAAAAGCCCGTGAACCACAGCATGGTTCGCGCTTGGCCCACGAGGAAGGATAAATGTCAAGTTTCCGCGGATAAATACGGAAGTTTTGAAGATAATTGTGAAGATCGGGAAAAATGGAATATCTCCATTTTTATGCTATGACGGCTTAAGGGCAGAAGAGTAAAAGCGTAAACCGACCTTGGAGCTAGTATATAAGGAGTCCTAGGCGAGGAGCAGAGGAGAGAACTTTTTCAGAGCAAACTTAGCACTTAGAGCGATTTAGGCAACTTTCCGTTTTTGTTATTTCGAGCTGCGACTCAATTAGGTTTAGCCGTCTTAGGGTTGCTAGAACTAGGAATCTCGCCGACAGCTCTCGAGCCCAGGCTTATACCTTGTTGTAACGCTCATACGCAGATTCGGAATAAGATCTACTTTGCTCTCTTTTCGATTTCTTATTTTTATCGTTGTTATTCTCGTGTTCTGATTGCTTGACGTGTGGTAATTAACAGATATCCGGGTCCTCTGGGAAACTAGGGTTTTCTTAGTTTCCTTATTTAAACGGAAATCGACAGTGCGAATTTCGGTTCCCACAGTTTGGCGCTAGAAGGAGGGGGATTACGGATCAATCTAACCCGCAAAAGCCACACACAGTCAGACATGTCAACCAACGACGCGGATAACGTGCAAACTCCCCTTAACGGAGGCAGCGGCACCGATCTCCACACTCCGGTAGCGGACGTATCTGCGGCCAACGCGCAAGCCAACGCCGCGACTCTCGAGGAGTTTAAAAAGATGTTCGCCACCTATGAAAAAAGGTCGGAAGAACAGGATAAGCTCGTGAATACCTTGACCAAACAGGTTGAAACCTTAACGGCAAGGACCCAAGCTATCCGTCCCCGCGGAACCACCAAAATCCGCGGGAAGAGGCTCGATTTCGCCACCCCACTCGATAGAGCAGGAGTCGCGCGGGAACGACCTTCCGGTCAAAACCCCAGCGAGAAGTCTCCCATCGAGAAGGGGAACTCTGAAAGTCTTCCGCTCCCTGCAAAGGACTCGGAGGATAACGAAGCCGAACACATTGACCTGGATCCTAGCGATGTCTCCAACGACACGACGAGGATGTCGACAGACATCCAAGAAGGACCAGAAGCCGATCCGCTCGGGAAGGCTCCCCGTTCGAAAAACCAATGACGGAAGAAGAAGAAGTCGCCTATTGGAACGAACAAGAGGAGCTGGCCGAAAGGCAAACCGAGCTCACTCGCAGTAAGCGCCGACAGGCTCGGAAATCCACTGACGAGACATCGGATATCCGCGATCTTCGCGACTACATCACCAAGACTGCGGCAGAAGTGAGAGCCGTAAAGTCTCAAATCCATCATGCTACTAGTGCTGCCCCCGAGATCGATCGACTGCTGGAAGGAGCTCGAAAGACCCCCTTTACCAGTCGCATTTCGGACATGAGGGTGTCCGATCCGGGAAAGATCAAAGTACCGAAGTACGATGGTACGGCCGATCCGAAAGCGCACCTTCAGGCTTTCCACATCGCGATGGGAAGAGCAAGACTGAAGGACGGCGAAAAGGATGCCGGCTATTGCCGCCTGTTCGTCGAAAATCTTGAAGGAGCAGCGCTCGAATGGTTCGCACGCCTTCGTCGCAACACCATCGGGAGTTTTCGACAGCTCGCATCGGAATTCCTCAAACAGTACTCTGTATTCATAGACAGGGAAACCTCCGATGTTGATCTCTGGAGTCTCTCCCAGAGGGAAGACGAACCCCTCCGCGAGTTTATCAGTCGGTTCAAATGATAATGTCCAGGGTCAGCGGGATAAGCGACAAAGTGGCCATCGACGCGCTGAGAAAGACGCTCTGGTACAAGTCGAAATTCAGAAAATGGATAACTCTCGACAAACCGCGAACGATCCAGGACGCCCTCCACAAAGCAACAGGACTATATCATAGTGGAGGAAGAAACTAAAGTCTTATCGCAAAAACATAAGCCGGCAAGACCATCCTCGAAAGACGCAGATCCGAAGGGGAAAAAGAAGAACTCTCGTAACGACAAGTACGTCCATCACGAGGGGGAAGATCTCCAAGGGGCGCATAACTATGCGATCAGTTCGGATCAAGGCCGGACCACGGGCAACACATGGACTCGCAATCAAGGGTATGACGAGAACACCTTCTGCGAGTTCCACCAATCCCGAGGACACTCCACGACTAATTGCAAAGTCTTAGGAGCAAGACTGGCCGCGAAGCTGCTCGCTGGAGAGCTTTCGGAAGTAACTAGCGTCAAGGATCTCATCCTCGATTCTGATCGGCCTCCAAAGACGGACAGAAATCCGCCCGCCGAAAAATCTCCTCAACGAAACCAACCTGGGGATAAACGCGGTAGGAGGCCGGATGACAAAGGGAACGATAACAATCGTCGCAGAGTCAATATGATCATCGGAGGATCTCAATACTGCGGCGATACCGTGTCAGCCATCAAGGCTTACCAACGGAAGGCAGAATCAAGCGCAAAATGGCCTACATGGTCTCCTCCTCGAGACGGCCAAAATTGCTCGATCACCTTCACGGAGGAAGAAGCCGGCGGTATCGACCAACCTCACTGCGACCCGCTCGTCATAGATCTCGTCATACGAGATTTAGAAGTCGGAAGGGTACTCGTCGATACGGGAAGCACGGTCAACGTAATCTTCCGCGACACTCTCAATCGGATGAGTATCGAACTCGGAGAGGTAATTCCGACGCCAAAACCACTCACGGGTTTTTCAGGCGAAGTGTCGATGACTCTCGGGTCAATCCAATTGCCAGTCATGGCCAAGGAGATCACGAAAATCGTCGAATTCGCGGTAGTCGACCATCCCGCTATCTACAACGTGATCATGGGAACCCCATGGCTCAACGCCATGCAGGCAGTTCCGTCAACTTACCACCTGGGTCTCAAGTTCCCAACGCCGAGCGGAGTCGCGGCCATCTGGGGATGCCAAAAACAGTCGCGACTATGCTTCCTCGCGGAGCATAAGTTAAGGCAAATCACGGCTTCTGCAAACGGCAAACGCGCGAAGATAGATCGATCTTCGGCCAAAAGCGCCCCGCACAAGGACGAAGTAAAATCGTCTGTCAACGCAAACGCATCGGACGTCGAAGCTCGACATAAATCCGAAGCCCACGCGACAACTCAACCGGAACATCCGGAAAATAGCGTCGACCCAGCCACGATCGACACGGTCAAGGCGGACATCGCGACACCAACCGCCGAGTAAGAACACTCGCGGCATGAAACAGAACTACGAGATGGCTTGATCCTCGAAAGGGGTACGTAGGCAGCTTGTCAAAAGACGAGTTCAGCTATCCCCCTCTCTAAAAAGGGGGGGGGGAGTGGGTGCGTATACTCGTATACTCCCACAATCGCCATTATTGTAATCGAGTTTTTAGAAACATAAAAATTTTTACAATATACACTGTCTTTTTATCGAAAACGCTTACGCTTCAGTTTACGCTCGTCTGCGGCCTCATCCGGCCCAAAAATCGTAAAGATTATCACCTTTCAAACACGCATAATCCTCGAAAATAACTGCGAGACGTCGCAAAAAGTTAAAATTCGAGGACAATGCTAAACAAATTGTCCGAACGCGACCACCAAAAACCTTACACCCCGTTCGTCGATTGGCCCCGACGAACACGCCAGCCGTCTTAAACAAACGCAATCCGATCACTCTTTTGATCTTTAAAAACGTCCAGCACAAGGACAAAAGCGCGCTACAACAAAAATCCGAAATTTTGGTTTAGCACTTCCAGATTCTGAGAAGATGCTCGATTCGTACCATACAAGTCATATAAGCCGAGAACATATCGCGGACTTTAAACCGGTGCGAGTCAGGAAGAAATCGCAACAGGAAAAACGATAGCCGGCTAGTCACCGCACAAACCTTAACCGAAAGTAAACCTAGGTCTTGCCCTAAACCCAACGCTCTGGTCTCAAACATCTCAAGGCATGATATCTAAAAGATACGAGATCATAAACCATGCCTCTCCGTTCGTATCTCAATGTTCTCGAAAATCGTAAAGACAGATAAATTTTTACGAAAATCACGAACGAACCAACAGATTGAACGTCTAATTAGAACTACATACGAGACGACAACTCGTATTTACTTCAACCCTACTCAGGAAAAACTCGAAACGAAACATTTATCATATAAATAAACCGCGTAAAGCGGCAAGGGATTCAAAGCCACCAACGGCCAGTCCCGGAAATACAAATACGGCCATCGTGGCCTAAACGAAATCCAAATTCAAAGGCCACATTCGGCCGAAAACAAGGATAACTGATCCATCCCTCATAATCCAAAGTCGAAGTCCCCGGACAACGAAGCACCAAACGCATCCGCAGGACGATCCACTTCCTCGCCACCGCCGTGAAAATCGATCGGGACCTCCTCGGTATCAGGAGAAACCGGGATGGAATCCCAGAACCCTTGAATCCTCTCGTCGATCGGAGGGATAAGCGCCTCAGCGTGGGCACGGTCACTCATCCCACTCTTCATCAAGCTCATTTCTTCTTCAAACACATAGTCGTCGGCTTGCGTCCTCCAAAGACTTCCGACCGAACCACGGCACTCGCGAAAGTCGCCCACCGAGGTAAAGGCATTCTTAAGATTCCCGTACTCAACCTGGAACTGAGATGCGCGAGTCTTCATCACCTCGACGATCTCTCTTTTGCCTTTCCTCTCCGATCTGCGAACAGCCCGCGCATGATCACGAGTAAGCTGTGCCTCTCGCTCCAGCATCTCGCCTTGCACGCGGGCGAGATCCCGCTCCGCTTTCTCCGCCTTGAAGCGGTAGACCATGGCTTCTCTATGACCCGCCTCGATGGCCGAGCCCAGCAAGCTCAGGCCCTGCAAAATCAATAGGCGTGTTACAAATCCATACATAGGACAATCACTTAAAAATTCCCAAAAAAAAACTAACCCCATTGATGATGCGAGATCCTTCCGCAACGACTCTCGGCCTCGCCGATTCTTTCGTAGGAGGAGGAGCATCGAAACCCGATGGCAGCCCAGCAAAGAAATCATCGAAGTCCGGAATGGGGGCTTCGCTCGAACCGCTTCCGTCGCCGTAAGCAAGGTTCGGATCCCATCCTGGAAGCATAGAGTCATCCATCGAAAACTCTATGTCGCCGAGATCGACGTCTTTTCCCTTCCAAGAGCTCGACTCCGGCGCGGCTGTCGGAGCTTCAACGGGACTCTGGCCGTCGGGTTCGGAGTCGCTTCCCGTATCCGCGTCCAAAGCTGGACCAGGTTGCACAAATTTCAGTGCCTTCCGAACCCTTCTCGGCGTGAAAGAAGTCCAGAAGAAGGGACCATTCCTGAGAAGATCCCTCACCGCGATAATATCCTCAGGGAACGGAGCAAGAGGATTGATGAAGGGACGATTGTTCGGCAACCTCCGGAACAGTGGAATGCAACTCTCTTCGACGGACGCAGCGTCCAAACGAACAAAGAAAAAGAACTTCTTCCACGAGTTGAAGTTCGAAATGAACTTCTTAACCACCGACATAAATTTCCGAGGGACAAACCTATGCTTATCCGTATCCTTGACAAGTTGAAGCCTCAAAAGCGCTTCATAATGATCGACGGAAAGGGAAAGGCCATGCTCATAGCTTAGGATCAAGATCCCAATAAGGTGCTGAATGGCAAGGGGTGTCAACTGACTTATCGCGACTTCAAACGGTCCAACACTCGGACGAGAATTTCGGGTATGGGGAACCAGAGGCGACAACGCACTATGAACACCTCATAACAAGTAAAGTAACCCTCCGGGGGGTTGTTAGCACATTCCCCGCGGCAGGGAACCCGGAACTCCACAACATCCGGGATGCGGTAGAACGACCGCATCGTCGCGAGAAACTCGTCAGTGGTCCTACTTGCGTCCTTTCCCTCGACTCCACGATGGACCAGGACCGGGAATGGCTTCTCCTTGGGAGGGATCAACGAGCCATAATGAGCAACCCACCATGCCTCGTTCTCGGCAGGATGCACCGAGTGAGGCACGAACTCCGTCTTCGGAACGACGAGCTCTTCGTAAGGACTCGCGGACGAAGACCCTTTTTTCGCAATCTTTTTCTTGCTCGACATCTTTACACTTCTCTTAAGAGAATAGAGGAAAAGGGTGGAGAGAAAGATAGAAAGTTTTTGAAAGATCTTAGAGAAAAACAAGAAAGTGAAAAAATTATGGAACAAGTTACCTCTCTTCTTATAAGACATGAGGATTTACTATTCAAGCTCGGACTTTCGCATATTAATTCCATCCATCACGCCTAACTTGCCAAACATGCCTAACCGCACGCTAGGATCCCCCATGCATGATCCTAACGGGCTGGGGGGCTAACTGTTGGGGTCAAAAACGGTTACGACGGAATTACCACCCGAAAATCCTCAGAGATCGTATTTCCGAAAGAGTAGTAAAGAAGGGATGTAATTTTCGTAAAAATAACTATACGAGGTTATTTCTACGAAGAAGTATTCTTTGGGATTCAAACCAAACGATCGTCCCGCTCGGTCGCTACGTAGCAACCGAGCTCAGCCAAAGCTCGGTCGCTACGTAGCGACCGAGCGATCGTCCCGCTCGGTCGCTACGTAGCGACCGAGCTCGAGCCAAAGCTCGGTCGCTACGTAGCGACCGAGCGATCGTCCCGCTCGGTCGCTACGTAGCGACCGAGCTCAGCCAAGCTCGGTCGCTACGTAGCGACCGAGCGATCGTCCCGCTCGGTCGCTACGTAGCGACCGAGCTCGAGCCAAGCTCGGTCGCTACGTAGCGACCGAGCGATCGTCCCGCTCGGTCGCTACGTAGCGACCGAGCTCGAGCCAAAGCTCGGTCGCTACGTAGCGACCGAGCTCGAGCCAAAGCTCGGTCGCTACGTAGCGACCGAGCGATCGTCCCGCTCGGTCGCTACGTAGCGACCGAGCTTCAGCCAAGCTCGGTCGCTACGTAGCGACCGAGCGATCGTCCCGCTCGTCGCTACGTAGCGACCGAGCTCGAGCCAAAGCTCGGTCGCTACGTAGCGACCGAGCGATCGTCCCGCTCGGTCGCTACGTAGCTACCGACGATCGCCCGCGCCGGTCGCTACGTAGCGACCGAGCTCGAGCCAAGCTCGGTCGCTACGTAGCGACCGAGCGATCGTCCCGCTCGGTCGCTACGTAGCGACCGAGCTCAGCCAAGCTCGGTCGCTACGTAGCGACCGAGCGATCGTCCCGCTCGGTCCGCTACGTAGCGACCGAGCTCGAGCCAAAGCTCGGTCGCTACGTAGCGACCGAGCGATCGTCCCGCTCGGTCGCTTCGTAGCGACCGAGCTCAGCCAAGCTCGGTCGCTACGTAGCGACCGAGCGATCGTTCCCGCTCGGTCGCTACGTAGCGACCGAGCTCGAGCCAAAAGCTCGGTCGCTACGTAGCGACCGAGCGATCGTCCCGCTCGGTCGCTACGTAGGACCGAGCTCGAGCCAAAAGCTCGGTCGCTACGTAGCGACCGCGATGATCCCGCCGTCGCTACGTAGCGACGAGCTCGGCCAAACTCGGTCGCTACGTACGACCGAGCGTCGTCCTGCTCGGCGCTACGTAGCGACTGAGCTCAAGCCGAAGCTCGGTCGCTACGTAGCGACCGAGCACTCGTTTCGCTCGGTCGCTACATAGCGACCGGGCTCGAGCCAAAATTCGGTCGCTGTAAGCGATTGAACCTTTCCGAACATCGATACGACACCAGTCCTTGCATTCTCGTCAAACCTTCGAATGCTATCTCCCGAAGACCGTAGCAAGCTCAGTCTATGATTCCCGCTATTCTAATTCATCGATCAAACTTCGCGGATTAGAAACCGCGGAAAACTCGTAGTAAACGTGTCGAGTCGGAAGACGGCCCAAAGGGACCTAAAACACGACTCGAGGCCCATCCTACGATTTTTCCTAACCAAAAGCCCGTGAACCACAGCGTGGTTCGCGCTTGGCCCGCGAGGAAGGATAAATGTCAAGTTTCCGCGGATAAATACGGAAGTTTTGAAGATAATTGTGAAGATCGGGAAAAATGGAATATCTCCATTTTTGCTATGACGGCTTAAGGGCAGAAGAGTAAAAGCGTAAACCGACCTTGGAGCTAGTATATAAGGAGTCCTAGGCGAGGAGCAGAGGAGAGAACTTTTTCAGAGCAAACTTAGCACTTAGAGCGATTTAGGCAACTTTCCGTTTTTGTTATTTCGAGCTGCGACTCAATTAGGTTTAGCCGTCTTAGGGTTGCTAGAACTAGGAATCTCGCCGACAGCTCTCGAGCCCAGGCTTATACCTTGTTGTAACGCTCATACGCAGATTCGGAATAAGATCTATTTTTGCTCTCTTTTCGATTTCTTATTTTTATCGTTGTTATTCTCGTGTTCTGATTGCTTGACGTGTGGTAATTAACAGATATCCGGGTCCTCTGGGAAACTAGGGTTTTCTTAGTTTCCTTATTTAAACGGAAATCGACAGTGCGAATTTCGGTTCCCACAATTATCC
>NW_022610865.1:0-62500 GCF_000309985.2 Brassica rapa
GGAAGGGTTAGCATGCTGAGCCAAGGACCAATGTGCTGATATGTGTACTGATGGGCAGCCACGGACATCCTGTGTTTGCTTACAGACACACACGGACACACACTGACACACACGGACAGCCACAGACGTGCTGTGTGTGCTGACGGACAGCCACAGACATCCTGTGTGTGCTGGCAGACACCCACGGACGTCCTGTGTGTACTGACAGACAGCCCATCGGGGCCAAAATCACCCAAACAGTCCACGGGAAGGGCCAGCGTGCTGAGTCAAAGGACCAACGTGATGGATATGTGTATTGATGGAAACCACAGACGTCCTGTGTGTGCTGACGGACACACACGGACTCACACGGACAGCCACGACGTCTTGTGTGTGCTGCGGACACCCACGGACGTCCTGTGTGTACAGAACAGACAGCCAAGTGGGCCAAAATCACCCGAACAGTCCACGGAAGGGGTTAGCGTGCTGAGTCCAAGGACCAACGTGCTGATATGTGTACTGATGGGCAGCCATGGATGTCCTGTGTGTGCTGAATGACACACACGGACACACCCGAACATACACGGACAGCCACTGACGTCCTGTGTGTGCTGACGGACAGCCACAGACGTCCTGTGTGCGCTGACGGACAGCCACAGACGTCCTGTGTATGCTGGCAGACACCCAGGGACGTCCTGTGTGTACTGAACAGACAGCCCACGTGGGCCAAAATCACCCAAACAGTCCACGGGAAGGGCCAGCATGCTGAGTCAAAGGACCATGTGATGATATGTGTATTGATGGACAGCCACGACATCCTGTGTGTGCTGACGGACACAGACGGACACAACGGACTCACACGGACAGCCACGGACGTCCTGTGTGTGCTGGCAGCCACCCACGGACGTCCTGTGTGTGCTGGCAGCCACCCACGGACGTCCTGTGTGTACTGAACAGACAGCCCACATGGGCCAAAATCACCCGAACAGTCCACGGGAAGGGTCAGCGTGCTGAGTCTAAGGACCAACGTGCTGATATATGTAATTCTGGACAGCCACGGACGTCCTGTGTGTGCTGACGGACACACACGGACAGCCACAGAATGCCACGGACGTCTTGTGTGCACTGACGGACACACACAGACGTCCTGTCTGTGCTGACGGACACCCACAGATGTCCTGTGTCTACTGAACAGACAGCCCACATGGGCCAAAATCACCCAACAGTCCACGGGAAGGGCCAGCGTCCTGAGTCCAAGGACTAGCGTGCTGATATGTGTACTGATGGACAGCCACAGACGTTTTGTGTTTGCTGATGGAGAGCCATAGATGTCTTGTGTGTGCTGACGGACACACACAGACACACACGGACACACACAGACAGCCATAGACGTCCAGTGTGTGCTGACGGACAGCCACGGACGTCCTGTGTGTGCTGACGGACACCCACGGATGTCCTGAGTGTACTGAACAGACAGCCCACATGGGCCAAAATCACTCGAACACTCCACAGGAAGGGTCAGCGTGCTGAGTCCAAGGACCAACGTGATGATATGTGTACTGATGGATAGCCACAGACGTCATGTGTGTGCTGACGGACACACATGGACACACACGGACAGCCACAGACGTCCTGTGTGTGCTGACAGACACCCACGGACGTCCTGTGTGTGCTAACGGACACCCACAGACGTCCTGTGTGTACTGAACAGACAGCCCACGTGGGCCAAAATCACCCGAACAGTCCACGAGAAGGGCCAGCGTTCTGAGTCCAAGGACCAGCGTGCTGATATGTGTGCTGACGGACAGCCACAGACATCCTGTGTGTGCTGGCAGACACCCACGGACGTCCTGTGTGTACTGAACAGACAGCCCACGTGGGCCAAAATCACCCAAACAGTCCACGGGAAGGGCCAGCGTGCTGAGTCAAAGGACCAACGTGATGATATGTGTATTGATGGAAAGCCACAGACGTCCTGTGTGTGCTGACGGACACACACGGACTCACACGGACAGCCACGGACGTCCTGTGTGTGCTGCGGACACCCACGGACGTCCTGTGTGTACAGAACAGACAGCCCAAGTGGGCCAAAATCACCCGAACAGTCCACGGAAGGGGTTAGCGTGCTGAGTCCAAGGACCAACGTGCTGATATGTGTACTGATGGGCAGCCATGGATGTCCTGTGTGTGCTGAATGACACACACGGACACACCCAAACATACACGGACAGCCACTGACGTCCTGTGTGTGCTGACGGACAGCCACAGACGTCCTGTGTGCGCTGACGGACAGCCACAGACGTCCTGTGTATGCTGGCAGACACCCAGGGACGTCCTGTGTGTACTGAACAGACAGCCCACGTGGGCCAAAATCACCCAAACAGTCCACGGGAAGGGCCAGCATGCTGAGTCAAAGGACCAATGTGATGATATGTGTATTGATGGACAGCCACGGACATCCTGTGTGTGCTGACGGACACAGACGGACACACACGGACTCACACGGACAGCCACGGACGTCCTGTGTGTGCTGGCAGCCACCCACGGACGTCCTGTGTGTGCTGGCAGCCACCCACGGACGTCCTGTGTGTACTGAACAGACAGCCCACATGGGCCAAAATCACCCGAACAGTCCACGGGAAGGGTCAGCGTGCTGAGTCTAAGGACCAACGTGCTGATATATGTAATTCTGGACAGCCACGGACGTCCTGTGTGTGCTGACGGACACACACGGACAGCCACAGAATGCCACGGACGTCTTGTGTGCACTGACGGACACACACAGACGTCCTGTCTGTGCTGACGGACACCCACAGATGTCCTGTGTCTACTGAACAGACAGCCCACATGGGCCAAAATCACCCAACAGTCCACGGGAAGGGCCAGCGTCCTGAGTCCAAGGACTAGCGTGCTGATATGTGTACTGATGGACAGCCACAGACGTTTTGTGTTTGCTGATGGAGAGCCATAGATGTCTTGTGTGTGCTGACGGACACACACAGACACACACGGACACACACAGACAGCCATAGACGTCCAGTGTGTGCTGACGGACAACCACGGACGTCCTGTGTGTGCTGACGGACACCCACGGATGTCCTGAGTGTACTGAACAGACAGCCCACATGGGCCAAAATCACTCGAACACTCCACAGGAAGGGTCAGCGTGCTGAGTCCAAGGACCAACGTGATGATATGTGTACTGATGGATAGCCACAGACGTCATGTGTGTGCTGACGGACACACATGGACACACACGGACAGCCACAGACGTCCTGTGTGTGCTGACAGACACCCACGGACGTCCTGTGTGTGCTAACGGACACCCACAGACGTCCTGTGTGTACTGAACAGACAGCCCACGTGGGCCAAAATCACCCGAACAGTCCACGAGAAGGGCCAGCGTTCTGAGTCCAAGGACCAGCGTGCTGATATGTGTACTGATGGACAGCCACGGACGTCCTGTGTGTGCTGACAGACACACACGGACACACACGGACAGCCACGGACGTCCTGTGTGTGCTGACGGCCAGCCACAGACAGCCACAGACGTCCTGTGTGTGGTGGCGGACACCCACGGACGTCCTGTGTGTGCTGACAAACAGCCACTGACAGCCACGGACGTCTTGTGTGTGTGCTGACGGACACACACGGACGTCATGTGTGTACTGAACAGACAGCCCACGAGGGTCAAAATCACCCACGAACAACAAAAATCACCCGAGAAGCCAAAAATTCAAAAATATGTCAACAAAGAGTTTAGGATGTCAAGTGTTGATCAAAAGTTGCTGTAGACATCCGTTTAAACCACAAAACCCCGAACTTTGTAGCATGCAAAAGACATGGTTAGAAGCAAAAGAAAATCATGAAAATTTACCAGAAAATAGCTTTAACCATTTTTATGAAGCATGCAAAAAATCAGATTCAAATTCGAATCTGAGCCTACCCTCAGTACCCGAAGGGGTATGTAGTGTTGGACTGCTCTGTCCAACACTATCGATGGCTGGGTTGAGGTCGATGGCCGGATTGTCTCCGGTGAATTTTCTGGTAACTTTTCCGGCGAATTTTCTGGCGGACCGTTTTGCCCCTAACATCAAATTTTCGCGCTTGTGTGGTCTTCGCCTGGTTTCATCCGTCTTCCAGTTGCTCTTTTGATTACATCTCAAGAGTGGTTGGAAAGATTGATGTTAGCGGGGAAAATGAACATTCGGCGTATGAGTGGTGATTGGATAGCAAGTGTTAGTAGGCTCTGTATTCGCGCACCCAACTACAGACCAACTATCCTCCTTAGTTTCTTCACTAGCATAGTTTCATGCTTGTTGAACTGATCCGGGGCCTGTGTTGCTGTCACGCCCCCAATCCTGAGTAGGATTGTTAGGACGGCCATGGGTCGAGGAAACGTACCAGCCAGTCTTAGGACATCAAGGCAAGTGTTCCATGGTTGAGAAAGAAGGTTAAGGACATAAGGAAACTGAGACTTAACCTTATACAAGCTAAGAGACAACTAGGACGAGTAAGACGGTAACTGGACAAAGTGGACGAGTAGCTCGGCCAGCTCAATGAAGCTAGGTTTAGTTCACTCCAGCTCAGTCCCTACTAAGTCAGCTCCAGTAGCTGGACTACTAGCTCACCCAGCTGAGGCAGCTGAGAGTCAGCTCACCTCAGCTAGATGGACTGTTCGGGCTTTAGGCCGATGGTCCGGGTCCGGGTCAGTGGCGGGCTATGAGGTCCGGCCATGAGGCCATGGGCTGTTGGGTCCTTGGGCAAGGCCGTGGGCTAAGTCCAGGAGGCTTGGGGCGTGGGTTAGGCTGATGACCGACCCCAAACCCAATCAGGAAGGGCGAAGGGATGCAAGTGGCCGAAAGGGGATAACCCTTGGCCGATGGTGCCCATTCGCTAGCAAGTGGTGCCTGTTCGTGGGGCAAGACTTACCCCCTCGTTTTCTATAAATATGGGGGCTCTCTGGTAGACTTCAGTATCCAATTCCAGAGTAAAATACTCAAAGAAAAACGTAGAGAGAAAGAAAGAGAGAAAGAGAGAGTTTCGGACGTCCTGTGTGTACTGAAATGACAGCCCACGTGGGCCAAAATCACCCGAACAGTCCACGGGAAGGGCCAGCTTGCTGTAATGTGTACTGATGGACACCCACGGACGCCCTGTGTGTGCTGACGGACACTCACAGACACACACGGATACACACAGACAGCCACGGACGTCCAGTGTGTGCTGACGGACAGCCACGGACGTCCTGTGTGTGCTGGCGGACACCCACGGACGTCCTGTGTGTACTGAACAGACAGCCTACATGGGCCAAAATCACCCAAACAGTCCACGGGAAGGGCCAGCGTGCTGAGTCAAAGGACGAACGTGATGATATGTGTATTGATGGACAGTCACGGACGTCCTGTGTGTGCTGACGGACACAGACGGACACACACGGACTCACACAGACAGCCACATACGTCATGTGTGTGCTGGCGGACACCCACAGACGTCCTGTGTGTACTAAACAGACAGCCCACGTGGTCCAAAATCACCCAAACAGTCCACTGTAAGGGTCAGCGTGCTGCGTCCAAGGACTAACGTGCTGATATGTGTACTGCTGGACAGCCACAGACGTCCTGTGTATGCTGACGGACACACACGGACAGCCACAGACAGCCACGGACGTCCTGTGTGCTCTGACGGACACACACAGACGTCCTGTGTGTGCTGACGGACACCCATGGACGTCCTGTGTCTACTGAACAGACAGCCCGTGTAGGCCAAAATCACCCAACAGTCCACGGGAAGGGCCAGCGTCATGAGTCCAAGGACTAGCGTGCTGATATGTGTACTGATAGACAGCCACATACGTCCTGTGTTTGCTGATGGAGAGCCACAGACGTCCTGTGTGTGCTGAAGGACACACACGGACACACACGGACAGACACAGACGTCCTGTGTGTGCTGACGGACAGCCACGGACAGCCACGGACGTCCTGTGTTTGCTGGCAGACACCCACAGACGTCCTGTGTGTACTGAACATACAGCCCACGTGGGCCAAAATCACACAAACAGTCCACAGGAAGGTCCAGCGTGCTGAGTCCAGGGACCAACGTGCTGATACGTGTACTGATGGACAGCCATAGACATCCTGTGTGTTCTCGGACAGACACGGACACACACAGACAGCCACGGACGTCCTGTGTGTGCTGGCGGACACCCATGAACGTCCTGTGTGTACTGAACAGACAGCCCATGTGGGCCAAAATCACCCAAACAGTCCACGGGAATGGTTACCATGCTGAGTCCAAGGACCAATGTGCTGATATGTGTACTGATGGGCAGCCACGGACATCCTGTGTTTGCTTACGGACACACACGGACACACACTAACACACACGGACAGCCACAGACGTGCTGTGTGTGCTGACGGACAGCCACAGACATCCTGTGTGTGCTGGCAGACACCCACGGACGTCCTGTGTGTACTGAACAGACAGCCCACGTGGGCCAAAATCACCCAAACAGTCCACGGGAAGGGCCAGCGTGCTGAGTCAAAGGACCAACGTGATGATATGTGTATTGATGGAAAGCCACAGACGTCCTGTGTGTGCGGACAGACACACACGGACTCACACGGACTGCCACGGACGTCCTGTGTGTGCTGCGGACACCCACGGACGTCCTGTGTGTTCAGAACAGACAGCCCACGTGGGCCAAAATCACCCGAACAGTCCACGGAAGGGGTTAGCGTGCTGAGTCCAAGGACCAACGTGCTGATATGTGTACTGATGGGCAGCCATGGATGTCCTGTGTGTGCTGAATGACACACACGGACACACCCAAACATACACGGACAGCAACGGATGTCCTGTGTGTGCTGACGGACAGCCACAGACGTCCTGTGTGTGCTGACGGACAGCCACAGACGTCCTGTGTATGCTGGCAGACACCCAGGGACGTCCTGTGTGTACTGAACAGACAGCCCACGTGGGCCAAAATCACCCAAACAGTCCACGGGAAGGGCCAGCATGCTGAGTCAAAGGACCAATGTGATGATATGTGTATTGATGGACAGCCACGGACATCCTGTGTGTGCTGACGGACACAGACGGACACACACGGACTCACACGGACAGCCACGGACGTCCTGTGTGTGCTGGCAGCCACCCACGGACGTCCTGTGTGTACTGAACAGACAGCCCACATGGGCCAAAATCACCCGAACAGTCCACAGGAAGGGTCAGCGTGCTGAGTCCAAGGACCAACGTGCTGATATATGTACTTCTGGACAGCCACGGACGTCCTGTGTGTGCTGACGGACACACACGAACAGCCACAGAATGCCACGGACGTCTTGTGTACACTGACGGACACACACAGACGTCCTGTCTGTGCTGACGGACACCCACAGATGTCCTGTGTCTACTGAACAGACAGCCCACGTGGGCCAAAATCACCCAACAGTCCACGGGAAGGGCCAGCATCCTGAGTCCAAGGACTAGCGTGCTGATATGTGTACTGATGGACAGCCACAGACGTTCTGTGTTTGCTGATGGAGAACCATAGATGTCTTGTGTGTGCTGACGGACACACACAGACACACACGGACACACACAGACAGCCATAGACGTCCAGTGTGTGCTGACGGACAGCCACAGACGTCCTGTGTGTGCTGACGGACACCCACGGATGTCCTGAGTGTACTGAACAGACAGCCCACATGGGCCAAAATCACTCGAACACTCCACAAGAAGGGTCAGCGTGCTGAGTCCAAGGACCAACGTGATGATATGTGTACTGATGGATAGCCACAGACGTCATGTGTGAGCTGACGGACACACATGGACACACACGGACAGCCACGGACGTCCTGTGTGTGCTGACAGACACCCACGGACGTCCTGTGTATGCTAACGGACACCCACAGACGTCCTGTGTGTACTGAACAGACAGCCCATGTGGGCCAAAATCACCCGAACAGTCCACGGGAAGGGCCAGCGTTCTGAGTCCAAGGACCAGCGTGCTGATATGTGTACTGATGGACAGCCACGGACGTCCTGTGTGTGCTGACGGCCAGCCACAGACAGCCACAGACGTCCTGTGTGTGGTGGCGGACACCCACGGACGTCCTGTGTGTGCTGACGAACAGCCACTGACAGCCACAGACGTCTTGTGTGTGTGCTGACGGACACACACGGACGTCATGTGTGTACTGAACAGACAGCCCACGAGGGTCAAAATCACCCACGAACAACCAAAATCACCCGAGAAGCCAAAAATTCAAAAATTAATATTTTTGAAGAAAGTTTTCTGAAAGTAAGCATCAAAAATATGTCAACAAAGAGTTTAGGATGTCAAGTGTTGATCAAAAGTTGCTGTAGACATCCGTTTAAACCACAAAACCCTGAACTTTGTAGCATGCAAAAGACATGGTTAGAAGCAAAAGAAAATCATGAAAATTTACCAGAAAATAGCTTTAACCATTTTTATGAAGCATGCAAAAAATCAGATTCAAATTCGAATCTGAGCCTACCCTTAGTACCCGAAGCGGTATGTAGTGTTGGACTGCTCGGTCCAACACTATCGATGGCTGGGGTGAGGTCGATGGCCGGATTGTCTCCGGTGAATTTTCTGGTAACTTTTCCGGCGAATTTTCTGGCGGACCGTTTTGCCCCTAACTTCAAATTTTCGCGCTTGTGTGGTCTTCGCCTGGTTTCATCCGTCTTCCAGTTGCTCTTTTGATTACATCTCAAGAGTGGTTGGAAAGATTGATGTTAGCGGGGAAAATGAACATTCGGCGTATGAGTGGTGATTGGATAGCAAGTGTTAGTAGGCTCTGTGCTCGCGCACCCAACTACAGACCAACTATCCTCCTTAGTTTCTTCACTAGCATAGTTTCATGCTTGTTGAACTGATCCGGGGCCTGTGTTGCTGTCACGCCCCCAATCCTGAGTAGGATTGTTAGGACGGCCATGGGTCGAGGAAACGTACCAGCCAGTCTTAGGACATCAAGGCAAGTGTTCCATGGTTGAGAAAGAAGGTTAAGGACATAAGGAAACTGAGACTTAACCTTATACAAGCTAAGAGACAGCTAGGACGAGTAAGACGGTAACTGGACGAAGTGGACGACTAGCTCGGCCAGCTCAATGAAGCTAGGTTTAGTTCACTCCAGCTCAGTCCCTACTAAGTCAGCTCCAGTAGCTGGACTACTAGCTCACCCAGCTGAGGCAGCTGAGAGTCAGCTCACCTCAGCTAGATGGACTGTTCGGGCTTTAGGCCGATGGTCCGGGTCCGGGTCAGTGGCGGGCTGTGAGGTCCGGCCATGAGGCCATGGGCTGTTGGGTCCTTGGGCAAGGCCGTGGGATAAGTCCAGGAGGCTTGGGGCATGGGTTGGGCTGATGACCGACCCGAAACCCAATCAGGAAGGGCGAAGGGATGCAAGTGGCCGAAAGGGGACAACCCTTGGCCGATGGTGCCCATTCGCTAGCAAGTGGTGCCTGTTCGTGGGGCAAGACTTACCCCCTCGTTTTCTATAAATATGGGGGCTCTCTGGTAGACTTCAGTATCCAATTCCAGAGTAAAATACTCAGAGAAAAACGTAGAGAGAAAGAATGAGAGAAAGAGAGAGTTTCGGCCAAGAGAAAGGCTGAGTGTGGTGGTGTTGTGTTCCGGCGACTCTGATCGTTTGGGAACTAACTCCGGTCAAGAATGGGAGATCAAGACAAGGAGAAGAGCATGGAGAACCCAGACGTGGTTCACAAGGTATGTGATGGGCCGTGGCTCCATCAGACCGAACGGACGGTCCACGCGACCGCACCGCGGCTCTGCTCGGTTCCTAAGTCCCATCCGGCTCTCCTTATCTGTTTCAATTCGTTTCTCTTCTCTTCTCTCTGGTTAAACACGAAAGGTTGTGTTGGTTGAGTCCAAGGGACACGTCCCTAGGCTTTGGCCGAACATAATCAAACCGCTAGCCTAGACACTGGTCGGTTAGTCGGACGATCCGATCGCACCAAGACTGGGCGGTTAGGACGAACGGTTGGGAATGACCCAAAGGGCACGAGTTGTCAAGAGTCATGAGTGTCCAAAGGTTGTGAGTTGCCAAAGGGTGTTAGTGACCAAAAGGTACAAGATGCCAAAGGTTACGAACATCAAGCGGTACGAGGACCAAGAGACACGAATGGCCAAAGGGTGCATGTTCCAAACGGTGTCTTTCGGGACAGGTTATGACCGATCCTTATGGATCAGCCTATGGCTTGTCAAGTTAAGACAAGGTCACGGTTTGTCTAAGCCAAGGTAGAGTCGCAAGGTCTGACCGGTTGCTAAGCCTTCCGGATTAGGCTTGAGGCTTACTCGGCCGATTGGATCCAGGCCTAAGGCCGGATCAGGTAAGGAAGTCCGTTGGGCCATTGAGCCGGACTTCATTGGCCGGTCGCACCTAGATTCTATCCGGTTAGATGGATTGGTCTATAGGGACGATTCGGATCTGTTCGTGTGTTGGGGTGGTTGGTTGAATGACTTAGGATACGGTAGATAGGTTCATACTTTTTATGATTATGTTGACTGAGGTTTATCTAAGTTCTAGGAACCAAGCCAAGCATTGTAGAATCAATCCGTTCTATTCTCGGTTATGATTGATGCTTATATGGTTGTGGTTTCAGGAACTAAGGATGGTTCTGGTCAAGCCAAGGAGCCGTGAAGGCTTGGTCAGTGAGAGGCTGTGTAATGTGTGGTTAGATGATGCTAGGGATGAACTAGTGATTGTCTATGAAACTGTTAAGAAGTTGTGTATTGAATCTCATGTTTCTAAATAATACAAAGTTTACACATTGTTATTCCGCTGTGCAATCTGTTACATTGTTTATTAACCTCATATTCAAATATGACTTAGTAAATAAAAGACTTAAAATGGATCGAACAAGCAAAGAAATTAATAAGTAAGCATTCGTATCCAGTTGGGTCGAAAGACCAGGAACGGGTCTTACAGTTGCGTACCTATCGGGAAGGAATTGTTAAGCTTTGCTTAAAATGTTGTTTGCAGCATCTCCTTCAGTGGGGAAGTCGTGAACACATAAGCCGGCACTTTTGATCCTTGTGTCTTTGCATAATTTATGCATTGTTCGCAAAGGTTAATAAGCTGTTTGCTGAGATCTCGGTTGCGGAAATATTATGGCGGTGACTCGAAGAAATTCTGTCCCGCTAAGCACGTTTGTCTCCGGACAAAAGATGACGGTCAAGTCTACGTCTGTTCCCAATTTCCATGTGTTTGCGGGAATATGACGTGGTCTTGCCCTGATTTATGAATGCTACCTGGTTGATCCTGCCAGTAGTCATATGCTTGTCTCAAAGATTAAACCATGCATGTGTAAGTATGAACGAATTCAGGCTGTGAAACTGCGAATGGCTCATTAAATCAGTTATAGTTTGTTTGATGGTAACTACTATTCGGATAAACATAGTAATTCTAGAGCTAATACATGCAACAAACCCCGACTTCTGGAAGGGATGCATTTATTAGATAAAAGGTCGACGCGGGCTCTGTGAAAGGCCCCTTCCTAGTTTCCCTTACCGCTGGTTCGTCCTCAGTTCGCTTGCCCCGACCCAAAATGGTCCTTTATGAAATATTCCCTTTACTTACGATTTTTAACCAGCTTTCCTCTAAGAGGTTCAGTTCAGTACACACGGTTCGCTAAGTCTATTCCAGCAACTTAGCAGTCTACTAGTAATAGCAGCATAATAAACATGTACCTTACTGCCTCGGTGCTTTGTTATCTGATAATCCATCCATACACTTCTTCCTTTCTGTCTTCCTGCTTCCCGTCCGTCTTATCCAGTCAGCACGATCAGATACTTAACCGAATCCCCTTGTTCCTTAGTCACTCAGCCAACCATCCCCACATGACCCAAGTAAACAAAGAGAGACGGCTTGGTCTCCAACCAGCCATCCAGAACAAACAGTACACTAGGCATGCTTAGCGCCCCAGAACCAGTCACTGATCACCCCCGGATCAGTCAGAACACACTTGGCTCTCCACCCCTCGATTCAGTCAGTACTCCCCACGGCCATCATCCAATACAAGTCTCGGTCCAGTCATGACCGATCCATCAACACTCGGTTCTATACCATGGCCGGTACAGAACGTTGGGACTCGATCTGAGTCCTAACTGCCACTATCACGTTCCAGGACTATACATCCGTTAACCGCCTCAAATAACTCTTGCCCTCTGATCCGCATCATCAGTACAGACGCCTCCCATCAGAAACCATCAAGCAGTCCGCAGAACCCACCGAATCAGTCGCGTCAAGACTCGCCGGCCATCAGGCAGGATCCGCAAGATTAAGCCATCGCTCTCCGGTACCATCTCTCGACATCCTAGTCACGATCCATTCGTGTAGGGATCAGAACCAGTTGCATCAGAACAAGGAGGACCCGCATCCACCGAAGAGGCTTGAACGGTCGTCTGGCCTAATATCCCTGTTGGGATCCGTCTGTCTTTTTCTCTCGGTTCCTTTCCATCCGTTCTCTCCCTCCAGTATCATCAGTACACGATCTGATTTAATGTTCTGATCAGACAGAGTCGTTGTGAACAGACAGACATGCGGTCTCCAACTGAAACTCCGATCGGCCCTCCGGCCAACTCTCTCTTTCTTTCCCATCAGGATTGATCTCACTCGGTCTCTTTCTGTGTTTTCTCTCCGGTACCATCTCTCGACATCCTAGTCGCGATCCATTCGTGTAGGGATCAGAACCATTCGCATCAGAACAAGGAGGACCCGCGTCCACAAAAGAGGCTTGAACGGTCGTCTGGCCTAATATCCATGTTCGGATCCGTCTGTCTTTCTCTCTCGGTTCCTTTCCCTCCGTTCTCTCCCTCCAGTATCATCAGTACACGATCTGATTTAATGTTCTGATCAGACAGAGTCATTGTGAACAGACAGACATGCGGTCTCCAACTGAGACTCCGATCGGCCCTCCGGCCAACTGTCTCTTTCTTTCCCATCAAGATTGATCTCACGCGGTCTCTTTCTGTGTTTTCTCTCCTCCCTGTCCAGAACCCGTGTTGAAAAAGAGTAACCGTCTTTGTTCCCCGAAAATCCCCATAAAAGTAATGTTTTGGGCGGTTTCCTCCCAAACCGTCAGTTCCATAACCGCCACGCGCGTCCCTTCCAGTCCGTAACCATCCTAGACGGTTTCTCCCTCGGCCAACTGCCTTCCCTGGAGTTCCAACTTCTCTATAACCTCCTTAGCAGTTTATGGCTCAACCGTCCCAGTCGGTTATGCGTCCAGGAACTGCTCCTGTAACCGGCCTAGTAAACTGTTCCCACCATTCTCCTTCGCTAATCAGTTCATGTTCAGCTCAGTATCCGTTCCCGTCAGAACGTATACCAGTCAGTCCACAGATTGACTAACTGATCTCGGATGACAAGTCCAGTTGCCTTGTCTGAATCCATCCAGCTTAGTCCGACAAGCTCAACTGCTATGTTCGTACAGACAGGATCATCTTAATTTGACCAGTGCTATCCAGATGACTTGTCCAACATGTCTGTCCCGTCTGATCGGTCTGACCTTGGACTGATCTAGTTGAGATTGCGGGATGGGGATGTTACAAGTCTCCCCCACTTGGAATGAATTCGTCCTCGAATTCAGCAGTTAATAGAACTTTATTCTATCTAATCAGAACAGTCTCCCCCACTTGGAATGAATCCCAACACACGGCACTCATGCCTTAACTCAATTCTCAGGCTTTCAGTCCCTCGACCATTACTGTGTTCCAGACCTCCTGATCACAATCACACTTGGATTTGATCTTAGATATTAATTATTTGATCCGGTTTCTTTACCATTTTTTTTTAAAAGACTCGGTCTAGTGCACCAACTCACTAAGCATAGTAGTTCTTACTTCCGAGCAATCTCTTGGTATTTGGACACACACTTTGGTGAGAACGCTAGGCTCCCAACAGTGCTCACCAGTTTACCTCAATTCTCGAAGTGATAACTCACTATCTTAGTTAAGTTTTCCCAGCTTAATCCTTAACCGATCACAATCACTTATTGACTTAACTTTAGTCCTTCCGAAACTCAGTTCCGACCAGTCTGAGTCCAATCCTGACTTGACTGTTTGATTCTCGCACTCCAGTGTTCCTTAGCATAGCTCAACTCTGAATTCTAGGAACATAATCTTTTCAGAACACATGGATCTCATCTTGATCCTTACAGTTGTTCCCTCGGATCACTCCCTGATCCTAACAATTCCCCGACAACTTATGATCGATATCAGATTTTCTCAGATCTTTACTGATCTTTATTGACACCTCTGGATCATTCTTGATCCTTACAACCATTTCTTACCGGATCCTACACTTGATCCCTTGCACAGTTTTCCTTTCGGACTCTCAGTGCTTCCCGGTTCACAATTCCAAAATGGCAAACTCATCTAGTTCCCATTGACTCAGTCACGGTTATGTCTTGGAAACACAGCAATTCCCAGCGTCATTAGTTCATACAGTACGTACCTAACGGACAGACGTCCTACAGTCATGTGATGGCAAATTCTCACTAGTTCCCATCCATGCTTTCATCGCGATCGGATACCCACAGTAGTGAACCCCTTGAGTTCCAGTAACTGTGCAGTTATGTCTTGGAAGGTACATCTCCCACAGACATCATTTTGGGTTTCCGCAGATTACAGTACAGACACGCGATGGTGAACTAATCTAGTTCCCACCAACGAGATAACAGTAACGTCTTGGCAACTCTGTTTTTCCCACAGACGTCAGGACAGAACACTTGATGCTAGAAAGTCACATCTTGGAAACTCTCGGTTTCCATAGACGCCAGAACAGACAGTATTAGTACAATTATGCCTTAGCAAACCCACTCGGTTCTTAAGAACATATCGTCAACACTAACACTAATGTTTCAGCATTCCCACTTGTCCAGTTAATCAGTCACTTAGTCTGGTCTAGCATTATCATTCCAAGTCATCGAGCAGCCGTTTTACAATCCAGTTAAGTCTTAATGAGCATCTCAGCCATAAGCACCTAGACTGATATAGACTCTTGCATGAAAGGAATTAATAATCTAAACTCAAATGATCGTCCCACATCATCGAGCCGTCATCCAAAATCCAGCAAGCCTTAGCAAGCGTCACAGCCCTTAAGTACCTTGTCTGATCTAAACGCTCATGATAGGAACCGATCATTTACTACTTTTGAAACTCTGTCCACAATTCATCATTGATACCACTCAAATTACCCTAAGGAGTGTTACTCTCATCAAAAGAGGTTCAGATGTAGTACTTAGGGATCAAATCCACAAGGAACTAGGGAACAATTAAATCTAGTGTTTATTAATTCTAAAGGTTGTAAATGTTTAAATGAAATAGCAATAGTAACAAGCGAGTAAATAATAAATGTAACTTGGTTGGAAATGATATTAGATGCAGGGCCACTATTCATGTGCCTAACTGTTGCATGCATGATATATTATAGCTCATTCGCGTAACTCAGTGATCAACTGTCGCATGTACCACTGGTTAACAGACTAGATCCCGTGTCTCAATGGTTAGTATGCAGACAACAAGAGAGTGTCGATCGATGGTCTATTAAGACGTCGACCGATACACCTTTGCCAATGTTGATCGATTGTCAGTTGAGGACATCGATCGACAGGTTCTAGCCAGGCCTATGCGCGAGTATGAAATGCCCTACTAAGATGCTAAATTGGCGGTTTGCCCTCTCTAGCAATCCTAATATGATAGATAGATGTAAGGATGGGATAACAAGGGTGCTTGGGTATGCAATCCTATAATCAAGTTCTAGTTAGCAAGGCTAAAACAAGCAATGAATACAAATCTATCATGAATATCACAACAAGGCAGATCTATAGTTTGGGGCTAATCCCACAAACCTATCTGAACCTTGGATCTAACAGTTGAACTACTCAGACATAGCAAAGCAATTCATAACAATAGAGGAATAGAAACTCATAGTATAGATGAAAAGAAATAGAAACAAGGAGTTCCAATCACAAGTGATCTTCTCTCCCAAATGAAACTTGTAACAAAACTAGGTCTAGAAAAAGCTCTGTTCTCTTTGCCGTCAAAACACTTAGGCAGTATATATTCTACTAGGTTAAATACTCATCAGGGCATTTTGGTAATTTGGCTTGGCCTTGGTTTTTAAGTCTGCTGAATCCAAAATGTCGCGTCTGGTGTCTCGACATCGATCGATGGTACTTGTGTACATCGATCGATATTAATCTTCATCTGTCGAGGCATTTCCTGATATCGATCGTTAGCACTGATGCGCATCAATCGATTGTTCTTCCTCTCGTCGACCTCTAAGTGGTCAGCTCGGGTGAAATTTCCTTTAAGCTCCAAAATGCTCCAAAGTCATTGCTTTACTCTGAAATACACCTGAACCTGAAAACATACCTAGAAGAGTAGAAAACGTAGATATATATATATATATATATAGTAAAATACTTATATACCATGGATAAAAATGGGTCAAATCCAAGGTATATCAACTCCCCCAGACTTACCCTTTTGCTTGTCCTCAAGCAAAACATACATGCAGTCTCTCTGAAAGAGGTTTGAAAATATTGGGGACTTAAGATTTTAAAGCATAGAAATCTTTCCTCAACAATTTTGCAACCACATTTAAAAAGTCCTAATCACAAAAGCACACTATGCAATATCCTAGCTTAGCAACCATTTCTAACATAACACAACTCATCAATTCACGTCTGACATCCCCTCTACTGATTTCATTTCTTAGCATAAATATAAAGTGAATGCTTTACCTTGGGAGTATCGATCACAAGATGCAAGGATTTCAGACAGCTATCTGGAGCTGCAGGTAAAAGTTAGTTCCTAGTTTCTCTCTCTCTAAATTTCTCTCTTGAGTCAAAGTCTGCTTCCATTGCAGGATCAGTGACCAAGATTGGACAGGCTTCCATGAATCAAAACTTAATGGTGGTTCCCACCAAGTTCTGTTCACTTCTTTTTGACCTATATCCAAGAGTTCTTTGCGAAAGCGAGCCTTGAAGATTGCCGCCTCCAAGTCCCGTTTCGGACTCTTTTATTTGAGTCTTTATGAATCAAGCCTTAATGGTTTTAGCCACCAAGTCCTGTTCAGACTCATCCTAATTAAACAATAGATCTTATTTATTTATTTATTTATTTAATTTTTTTTTAATACTCACTAACTAATCTAGGGTCGAAATTTAGAGAGAAAAATGTGATAAATAATCTAAACCAGGCGTTACCTTCCAGACCTGTCTGAAGAATCCGATCCCATGTATACCAAGTCCCAAGACAAGCGGTTATGTCAGGTTTAGTGTTGGAAATCAGCTTTGGTTACTTCATACGGTTCAAGGCAAGTGTGTAGTTGATAGGTTGATCCGCTTTAGCATCTTTAGTGCTATCTGCAATCAGTAAATCTAAAATGGTGCTAAAGATTGGTTAGATATTCATGTTTACATCAATATAAGATTATAGTCCCTATTTTCAATAGCTAAGCATAATTTATTTAAAATTCCTTTTTATATAAGAATAAAATAAATTATATCAGTAAATCTCCCCCAGACTTAAATTACACGGTCCCGGTGTAACTCAGCAGGGGTTATGATGAATAGTTTATGATGTACGAAATGTAATAAGTAAGGAAGATAAATCTGACCGGATTAGATATCGATCGATGTGGAAGTGTTACATCGATCGTCGTGTGGTTGTCTATGTCGAACGATGTCGACGTCTCGTCGTCGGTCGATTTTCAGGTCCTCCTACTTGGGTCTCCTAAATCTGAAAGAAATAAAACGAAAGGAATTAAATGCTAGCTAATAAAACCAAAGTAAAATACCTAATAGTGGGTTGCCTCCCACTCAGCGCTTGGTAGCTGCTTGTTGGAAAGCAAGCATCCACGTCATCTCTGCACATTCTGGACCAAGATGCAATGAAACTTCTTGTGGCCTCATCATTTCTTGTCCATTTGTCATCCATCTTCTCAAGTACTTTGGAGATGTTCTGTAGCCTTTCTTGAACGTTGTCAATGCTGACCTGGTGCCAGCCTATGTTGTCATAGGCGTATGCTGAAAGATCTGTCAGTTCCTTTTGCATTGACTCTACCGTCTTGTGTATCAGCTGCTCGCCGATTGGTGTAGACTCGGCGTCGATCGATGCGATTATGTGTTCGTTGGTCGATCTCGGCGAGTTGCCATCGATCGATTTTGCTAGTGTCCTGTCGATCGATGCTGATATCTGGTGTTGAGCTGCGAGTTGCCTCTGAATGGCTTTGACTTCTTTCTGTAGCCATTCTGCGTGGCTGTCTAGTCCACTGATTTTGTTGTCGAATGGAAAGTAGATGTCATCGCAGCGTTTGTCAAGTCGTTCCTCCATGGTGTCTAGAGCAGTGTAGATCTTGGATGTGATCTTGTCAACCTCTGCTGCTGTGTAAGGAAGTAACTCCACAGGTTTCTTGCCATCGATCCAAGGCCCTCGTAGCCTGTCGATCGATGCTGATTTTGCCTGCAAAAAACTTTGATTAGTAATGTTCTCAATATCCTTTTGGGCATGAAGTAATTGACTAGACAATTTGTTTAAATCTATCATGACTGGTGATATAAAGCGGTCATGCATATCCTCGTAAGTCCTCAGCCTCTCATTCATGGCTGAGACTTTAGCGTCGAGCGATGTGAAGGTACACATGTCGATCGATGTGGCTGGTTGTTGGTCCTTCTTGCGAATGGTGTCCAGATCTTGCTGTAGTAGCTCGATTTTAGTGCTTAGCCAGTCCACGTTGTTGTTGAGAGGGCAGTAAACGTCGTTTATCTTGTGTCGATGTATGAGACTTCCCATTCATCCCTGTGTTGTGTTGAACATTGCGGTTCTGCAGGGATCTGAGCTGTAGGAAGACTGACGTCGATCGATGTTGCATGTGGTGCGTCGATCGATGCTGAGGTCGTAGCTTCCTTCTCAAGTTGCTGACGTAAACTCTCAATTTCTGTCCTCATTTCTGCCATACATCTGAAAAGCTCATTGTAGCCTCTATCCAAAGGCTGATGTGTATCTTCTACCAATGTTTTGAGCTCCTCTCCCAGTTTCTCCTGAGCTCCACAAATACCAAACACCATCTCATCGATTTCATCTTTGGTGTAGAGTTCTGGTGCCAGTCTTGTGAGTGTGAAGGAAGTGGCATGTTCTGGAAGACAGATGTGGCTCTCTTCAAAAAGAGATGCTCTTTCCAGTAATTTCCTGATGTTGTCCTTTGTGACAGGTATCATCTCACCAGCTACGCCTCGTGCGTGTCCACACTCATCTCTGTAGACTCCATACTCGTCCCTTTGTTCCCAAGTGAACTTTCTGGCTCCGTACATGTCAAAAGCGCGGTTCCCACATTCATAACGTCTGTCGATCGACGTCGGGTCATCTCTATCGATCGAGATTGGTGTTACCCTGTCGATCGATGTCTCTGTTGTACCGTCGATCGATGCTTGCCCTTTTGGTTAGCGTGATAGATCTGGGTTGATCTCTGTTGTGGCGACTCATGTGTGGCTGTTAGGATCTGTTTGAATGACGTCTCAAGTGCCACGTTGCTGTGAGACTAGGTTGTCAGGTCGATTTGGTACTTGAAGGATGTCTGCTATGTCCTCTCTGGACACTTGTAAAATCCTTCCATCCATTGCATGTGCGTTGCCATCTGTGTCCCTGAAAATACCAAATTCATCAGGTGTTAGAAAACCGTAATCAATGTTTGCATAATCATTCAATTTAGAAATAGAAAGATTAGGGTTTAGAGTAGTATCGATCGATGTAGATACAGTTACATCGATCGATGGCAGAGTAATTTCTGCAGAACTTGTGTTCTTGAGATGATTGCTCTTCATGGATTTTTCTATTGATGTAGAAGGAAGAGTATTCATCTTTTTTTCTTGTGTGTTTGCTCTGATGTGTGTAGGTGGTTTCGGGGGTGCGAAACGATTTATATAGGTATCTATAAACCTAGTTGGGGAGGGAATATTCTCCTGCTCCTGAATTTTCGCTGCAGCGCGAATATCGATCGATCTTCCAGTTTGTGTGTCGATCGATGTGAGCGGTTGTTTTGCTGGACGAGGGTGGGTATCGACCGATGTGGAGTGCACAGCGTCGAACGATGTTGGAAACGCGTTGGTGAACTTATGTGTTTCAAGTCTTTCATCCTGCAAATACATTTCTATTGCACGTTCTTTCCAATAATCCTCATCGTATTCCTCTGTATGTTCCTCATTAGGTGAAGTAATTACAGTGTCAACTGCAAAACTTTCATGGAAACCACTGTCTGCCCAACTGCCTATGGAATAATCATCATGTCCTCTCTTGCTTGGAGGTTGGAAGGCAAAGTGTTGGTAACAATGATTAGGTGAAGCGAAATGGTCAACTGGGTGCATTACGTCGAGTGACGTGTTGTTGCGGTCATCGGTCACCGTTGACTCATTGGAATCGATCGATGGAAAGGTTGGGGTGTCGATCGATTCCGAGTACTCTGTTTCGTACTCCGATTCATACCCTGCTCCACAATGGCATGCGCCAATGAAGCCAAGTTCTTTCCCGTAATCCACAGAATTAATGACCTTTCTCTTAGGTCGGATGGGGTCGTAGTGGATGTTTGGGTCTATGAGCGTTAGACACAATTTGTTTTTGTTCATGTCACATACGGCTCCTACTGTAGCTAGGAAAGATCTTCCAAGCAGAAGTGAAGAGTTCCAGTTAAGCTCGATGTCTAGGACATGAAAATCTACAGGGACAAGGGCATTACCAATCTGTACCTCCAGATCTCTTATGATTCCTCCTGATCGTTTCTCTGAAAGATCCACGAAGGTGAAGGATTCCGTTGAAGGTTCGATGGTCAAACCAAGCTGGTCTGCCATGATCCTAGGGAGGATACTAACTGATGCTCCTGTGTCACACATTGAATGGGGAAATTCAACACCCTTGACTACGCATGGTATTGCAAACTTCCCAGGATCACTCTTCTTCGTCAATGTGATCCTGTGTTTCATCTTCTCTCTGACTTGATGAAACATTCTCCTAATGTCCTCCTCAGTTACCTTTGTTTCTCTGAAGAACATCCACAACCGGTGTGCGAAGTAAGCTTCATCAAAAGGTTTTTCGATTGGGATTCTGAGGACTCTTTTAGTGAAACCATCCATCTCTTTATCGTTAGCTTCCCACTTAAGGTTTTTAGGAATCTTCTCCTTTCTTTTCCTTAACCTTCTCCCTTCAGATTCTTGTTCTTCTTGAACTGATTCTGGTGAACTATTTAAAGGGTTGGGTTTTGGTTCGGGTGGGTTAGCTAATGGTCTAGGTGGTGGTCTGAGTGCGTTGATGTAATCATTATCGATAGAGGGTAACCGAACTCGGTCTGTCAGAGGTGCCTGTCGATTGATGGGAGGTGTGTTGTAACGATCGACGTCGGACTCACTCTGTCGATCGATGGTTGGCTCAACTGATCGATTGATTTTATCATAGAAAGGGGAGGGTGGGTGAGGATGCTTAGCTGCGAATTCTTCATGAGTTAGAATTCGAACCGCATTGCACTCAGTCGATTTGGCAGACAACATCGATCGATGACTGGAGTAATCCGTCCATCGATCTTCATCATGGTCTGTCAATCGATGCGAGTTCATCGACATCGGTCGACACCATTGGGATCCGCCGAGACTCATGGAGCTTTCGATTTCAAAGTCTCCTTCCTCAAGCTTTTCATTTCTCACCACTTGCCAGAAATCATCATCTATGATGGCATTTACGTGGTGTTTCCCTTTGTCGGCTCCTGCCTCTCTAGCGAAAGCTTCTTGCCTCTTTATAGTCTCGCCCGTCTGAATTACTTGGGTTTCAAGTTTTCTCACCTGAGTCCCTAAGGTCTCGATTTTGGTGTTCAGATTGTTATAGGCGGAGTCTATTTTACCGTTGAAATCCACGGTGATTTGTTGTTGTCCCAACAGTACTCGATCAAGCATTTCTTCGATCTTGCTTTCCTGAGTCTGGGGTGGTGGATTTTGGTAGTAAGAGTTCGAGTAGCTTTTGTTGTTGTTGAAGGGTTTTTGAAATTGTGAATTTTGGTTACTTCTTTGGCCATTTCCAAAGAAGTTTCTGTTTCCGCCCTGGTTTCCAAATTTCTGGAATCCGGTACCTCCGATGTAGTTCACATTTTCTTCTCCTTCCGTATCTGCTACTTCTCCTTCAGCTGAATAGACTTGCTTCCTAAGAAGCTCGTGCACCACATCTAACTTAGCTCTTACTTCGTCCATCTGTTCCTTCCCGATAGAGGCTACAGACTTCTTCCGTTCAGAGTCAGTGTTTTTGGTGCTGCTGCTGTTAGCAAGGTTTTCGATAAGTCTCACAGCTTCCAACGGATTCCGAGTAGTGAAGTTTCCTTCACTCGCCGTATCAAGGGCCATTTGATACTGTAAGGCGAGACCTCGGAAGAAAGTGCTTAGCAGCTGCACTTCGTTAAATCCTTGGTGTGGACAGTCTTGCTGGAAGAACCTAAATCTAATCCACGCATCTTTGAAGGACTCTCCAGCCTTCTGCGAGAATGTGGAAATTTTGTTCCGAAGTTCTTCAGCGCGCGCCTCATCGAAGAAGTTTCGTAAGAAAGCATTCTTGATGTTGCTCCAGGATGTTAAAGATCCTGTGGGTTGCTGCCTAAGCCAGTGCATCGCTTCTCCATTCAGCGTGTATCTGAAGAGCTTGCACAGCAGGTAATCTTCGGGGACTCCTTCCATCCGAATAGCAGCGATTAGATCCTCGAACCGTTCCAAATGGTCCATAGGATGCTCGTGCGGTAACCCAGAGTAGGGTATCTGCGACACGAGAGTGTAGTATTGAGGCTTCAGCTCGAAATTCTGCTTCTGGATATCCGGAAGTCGAATAGGTGATCTGTTGGAATAGTATTCATCTGGGCGATTGTAGTCGGCCAGTGGTTTCGATCGAGCGTCCTCATCTACAGGTTGAGCAGCTCCTGTTGCATCAGCATCAGGGATTACAGTTCCCTGAGCATCTATTTTCTGACCTGTTGCATTACGCAGATGACCGGCCTGGTCATACAGGTTTCCATTCTCGTCCTGAGGTAGAATAATAATGTTTACCATTTTTGACGACACGGTATCGATCGACTTATGCGGTGTAGTATCGATCATTGTCGAACGATTGGGATCGATCGACGATGAAGGTCTTGTGTCGGTCGACGGTTGATTGAGCGTATCGATCGACGACGAACTTGTTGCGTCGAGCGATGTGGAACATTGACCTCTACGGATGGTGCATTCCAAATGAGCAGGATCGTCTGAGAACAACAAGTCTTTCTCCTTGTTGCTTCTGGTACCGCTGGGCATGCACCTGAAAAGACAAGAAAAAGATTATTAGAAAGGGGGTAAAGAAAAGAATAAGAATCAATAGAACTAAATCTAATGGCGATCAAAGCTCCCCGGCAACGGCGCCAAATTTGATACCACTCAAATTACGCTAAGGAGTGTTACTCTCATCAAAAGAGGTTCAAATGTAGTACTTAGGGATCGAATCCACAAGGAGTTAGGGAACAATTAAATCTAGTGTTTATTAATTCTAAAGGTTGTAAATGTTTAAATGAAATAGCAATAGTAACAAGAGAGTAATAATAAATGTAACTTGGTTGAAAATGATATTAGATGCAGGGGCACTATTCAGGTGTTGGAGATTATAATACCTAGAGATGCCTAACTGTTGCATGCATGATATATTAGAGCTCATTTGCTTAACTCAGTGATCAGCTGTCGCATGTACCACTGGTTAACAGACTAGATCTCGTGTCTCAACGGTTAGTATGCAGACAACGAGAGAGTGTCGATCGATGGTCTATTAAGACATCGACCGATACACCTTTGCCAACGTCGATCGATTGGCAGTTGAGGACATCGATCGACGGGTTCTAGCCAGGCCCATGCGCGAGTATGAAATGCCCTACTAAGATGCTAAATTGGCGGTTAGCCCTCTCTAGTAATCCTAATATGATAGATAGATGTCAGGATGGGATAACAAGATTGCTTGAGTATGCAATCCTATGATCAAGCTCTAGTTAGCAAGGCTAAAAAAAGCAATGAATACAAATCTATCATGAATATCACAACAAGGCAGATCTATGGTTTGGGGCTAATCCCACAAACCTATCTGAACCCTGGATCTAACAGTTGAACTACTCAGACATAGCAAAGCAATTCATAACAATAGAGGAATAGAAACTCATAGTATAGATGAAAAGAAATAGAAACAAGGAGTTCCAATCACAAGTGATCTTCTCTCCCAAATGAAACTTGTAACAAAACTAGGTCTAGAAAAAGCTATGTTCTCTGTGCCGTGAAAAAACTTAGGCAGTATATATTCTACTAGGTTAAAAACTCGTCAGGGCATTTTGGTAATTTGGCTTGGCCTTGGGTTTTAAGTCTGCTGAATCCAAAATGTCACCTCTGGTGTCTCGACATCGATCGATGGTACTTGTGTACATCGATCGATATTAATCTTTATCTGTCGAGGCATTTCCTGATATCGATCGTCAGCACTGATGCGCATCGATCGATTGTTCTTCCTCTCGTCGACCTCTAAGTGGTCAGCTCGGGTGAAATGTCCTTTAAGCTCCAAAATACTCCAAAGTCATAGCTTTACTCCGAAATGCACCTGAACCTGAAAACATACCTAGAAGAGTAGAAAACATAGATATATATATATAGTAAAATATTTATATACCATGGATAAAAATGGGTCAAATCCAAGGTATATCAATCATCAATGGCATCTTGTACCTCCGAGTAGTTTCTTGATCACCTAACAAGTCTTTGGCAAGTACACCTGACTTCCAATCCCTTATTTCAAACTCTCGGACCGCACAAACCTACCAAGACAATCAAGCTTAGTCAACCTTGACAATTCCCTTGTCCAGTTCTTATATCCAGACTTGCCTACAATCACCACTTTCTAAGTGCAAGTCTTACTCAGAATTCTCCAGAAATCTTTTTATGAAGATTCCAGTTCCATTTTCCCGGACCAGCTTGTCCATTACCTTGAAAATCTTAGGATCCGTCTAAGCATTCTCAACATTTGTTCCATTCGAATATAAGTCTCCGTACTTCACATTCCAGCGTTAGTGCCTTAGCCATTTGTCCTTAGGGTCTTCCATGGACGACTTGTCCAATTCAGTTTTTTGATTCTCTGACTCCTTCAGGTTATCTCTTTGCAATCCATCTATCGCTTAGCCAGTTCATTGAGATTCCATCTCAATCCTCGGACCACCTGTCCAACTTTGTTTCCGTTCACAACCTTCAGCTCATCCACTCGGCTATTCTGCCTTGAACCTTTCCGCTGAAGTCTTCTTTCCAGATTCAGTTATGGACGTCCTGTCAATACTGAGTTAAACTCATTAACTCCTTGGCTTACTCGAGCCACTTGATTCAATCCTAACTCCAGTCAGCTTCCTTGGTTCCATATCCGACCTCTTTGGTCTTTGAAAGTTCGACGTCTTACTTAGACATTTCTGAATCATCTTCGGTTCCTTTGAATTGCTTGATTCATCAATCACTCATGTTAGTTTATTATCCTTAAGCTTTAGAAAACTTTTAGTCAATCTTTATCGTTTCTTCACTTCAGAATCCGGATCCATTGACATCAGTAAACCTCTCTGTTGTTTCCAACACTTAGAATAATTTCTTGGATAACTCTCTTGAGTAATCCAAAACAATTCAAGCAATCCGATCATTCTCCAAGTTAACTTAACTCAAACTTCATTCAAGCAATCCGATCATTCACTAATGATCTTAGCTCAGAGTTCATTCCAGAAATCCAATCACACTTCTAACTTACATTTTCCCATACAAAGTGTAAGTCTAACTTGATCACTCCCAAGATCAAGTCTCTCATCAGTTCTTCAATGCTTGCCCTTAGCATTTTCCGCGTCCGTTCGGTCTAGACAAATCTTGTATCATCCTTCAAACACTGTCCTAGAACCGTAATCGCTCTGATACCACTTGAAAGGCCCCGTCCCGGTTTCCCTTACCACCGGTTCGGCCTCAGTTCATTTGCCCCGACCCAAACTGGCCCTTTACAAAATATTCCCTTTACTTACGATTTTTAACCAGCTTTGCTTTAAGAGGTTCAGTTCAGTACACACGGTTCGCTAAGTCTATTCCAGCAACTTAGCAGTCTACTAGTAATCGCAGCATAATAAACACGTACCTTACTGCCTCGGTGCTTTGTTATCTGATAATCCATCAATATACTTCTTCCTTTCTGTCTTCCTGCTTCCCATCCGTCTTATCTAGTCAGCACGATCAGATACTTAACCGAATCCCCTTGTTCCTTAGTCACTCAGCCAACCATCCCCACATGACCCAAGTAAACAAAGAGAGACGGCTTGGTCTCCAACCAGCAATCCAGAACAGACAGTACGCTAGCCATGCTTAGCGCCCCAGAACCAGTCATTGATCACCCCCGGATCAGTCAGCACACACTCACCTCTCCAGCCGTCGATTCACGCAGTACTCCCCACGGCCTTCATCCAATACAAGTCTCGGTCCAGTCATGGCCGATCCATCAACACTCGGTTCTATACCATGGCCGGTACAGAACGTTGGGACTCGATCCGAGTCCTAACCGCCGCTATCACGTTCCAACACTATACATCCGTTAACCGCCTTAGATAACTCTTGCCCTCTGATCCGCATCATCAGTACAGACGCCTTCCATCAGAAACATCAAGCAGTCCGCAGAACCCGCCGAATCAGTCGTGTCAGGACTCGCCGGCCATCAGGCAGGATCCGCATGATCAAGCCATCTCTCTCCGGTACCATCTCTCGACATCCTAGTCGCGATCCATTCGTGTAGGGATCAGAACCAGTCGCATTAGAACAAGGAGGACCTGCGTCCACCGAAGAGGCTTGAACGGTCGTCTGGCCTAATATCCTTGTTCGGATCTGTCTGTCTCTCTCTCTCGGTTCCTTTCCCTCCGTTCTCTCCCTCCAGTATCATCAGTACACGGTCTGATCAATGTTCTGATCAGACAGAGTCGTTGTGAACAGACAGACCTGCGGTCTCCAACTGAGACTCTGATCGGCCCTCCGGCCAACTCTCTCCTTCTTTCCCACTCGGTCTCTTTCTGTGTGTTTTCTCCTCCCTGTCCAGAACCCGTGTGGAAAAAGAGTAACCGTCCTTGTTCCCTAAAAATCCCCATAAAAGGAATGTTTTGGGCGGTTTCCTCCCCAACCGTCAGTTCCATAACCGCCACGCGCGTCCCTTCCAGTCCGTAACCATCCTATACGGTTTCTCCCTCGGCCAACTGCCTTGACAGTTTTCTGTAACTCCCTGGAGTTCCAACTGCTATATAACCGCCTTAGCGGTTTATGGCTCAACCGTCCCAGTCGGTTATGCGTCCAGGAACTGCTCCTGTAACCGGCCTGGTAAACTGTTTCCGCCATTCTCCTTAGCTAATCAGTTCATGTTCACCTCAGTATCTCTTCCCGTAAGAACGTATACCAGTCAGTCCACACATTGACTAACTGATCTCGGATGACAAGTCCAGTTGCCTTGTCTGAATCTGTCCAGCTTAGTCCGACTAGCTCAACTGCTATGTTCGGACAGACAGTATCATCTTAATTTGACTAGTGCTATCCAGATGACTTGTCCAACATGTCTGTCCCGTCTGATCAGTCTGACCTTGGACTTGTAAGACCCGTTCCTGGTCTCTCGACCCAACTGGATACGAATGCTTACTTATTAATTTCTTTGCTTGTTTGATCCATTTTAAGTCTTTTATTTACTAAGTCATATTCGTATATGGGGTTCATAAACAAAGGAACAGATTGCACAGCGGAATAATAATGTGTTAACTTTGTATAACTTTAAAACATGAGATTGATTCTACAATGCTTGGCTTGGTCCCTAGAACTTAGATAAACGTCAGATAACATAATGATAAAATGTATAAACCTATCTACCGTATCCTCAGTCATTCAACCAACCACCCCTTGACTTAGAATCAGATAGATAGTCCAGAATAGATAAACAGAACACACGAACAGATCTGGATCGTCCCCAAAGACCAATCCGTCTAACCGGATAGAATCTAGGTGCGACCGGCGAATGAAGTCCGGCTCAATGGCCCAGTGAACTTCCTTACCTGATCTGGCCTTAGGCCTGGATCCAATCGGCCGAGTAAGCCTCAAGCCTAATCCGGAAGGCTTAGCAACCGGTCAGACCTTGCGACTCTACCTTGTCTTAGACAAACCGTGACTTTGTCTTACTTATACAAGCCATAGGCTGATCCATAAGGATCGGTCATAACCTGTCCCAAAAGACACCGTTTGGAACATGCACCCTCTGGCCATTCGTACCTCTTGGTCCTCGTACCTTTTGATGTTAGTAACCTTTAGTATCTCGTACCTTTTGGTTACTTTCACCCTTTGGAAACTCACAACCTTTAGTAACTCATGACTCTTGACAACTCGTGCCCTTTGGGTCATTCCCAACCGTTTGTCCTAACCGCCCAGTCTTGGTGCGATCGAACCGACTGTCTAACCGACCCGTGTCTAGGCTAGCGGCATGGCTATGTTCGGCCAAAGCCTAGGGACGTGTCCCTTGGACCCAACCAACACAACCTTTCGTGTTTAACCAGAGAGAAGAGAAGAGAAACGATTTGAGACAGATAAGGAGAGCCGGATGGGACTTAGGAACTGAGCAGAGCCGCGGTGCGGTCGCATGGACCGTCCGTTCGGTCCGATGGAGCCACGGCCCATCACATACCTTGTGAACCACGTCTGGGTTCTCCATGCTCTTCTCCTTGTCTTGATCTCCCATTCTTGACCGGAGTTAGTTCCCAAACGATCAGAGTCGCCGGAACACAACCTCACCACACTCGGCCTTTCTCTTGGCCGGAACTCTCTCTCTTTCTCTTTCTCTCTCTCTACGTTTTTCTCTGAGTATTTTACTCTGGAATTGGATAATGAAACCAACAGGAGAGACCCCATATTTATAGAAAACGAGGGGGTAAGTCTTGCCCCACGAACAGGCACGACTTGCTAGCGAATGGGCACCATCGGCCAAGGGTTGTGCCCTCTCGGCCACTTGCATCCCTTCTCCCTTTCTGATTGGGTTTGGGGTCGGTCATAAGCCCAACCCACGCCCCAAGCCTCCTGGACTTAGCCCACGTCCTTTTCCAAAGACCAAACAGCCCATGGCCTCATGGCCGGACCTCACTGCCCGCCACTGACCCAGACCCGGACCATCGGCCTAAAACTCGAACAGTCCGTCTAGCTGAGATGAGCTGACTCTCAGCTGCCTCAGCTGAGTGAGCTAGTAGTCCAGTTAGTGGAGCTGACTTAGTAGGGACTGAGCTGGAGTGAACTAAACCTAGCTTCGTTGAGCTTATCGAGCTACTCGTCTACTTCGTCCAGTTACCATCTTACTTGTCCTAGCTGTCTCTTAGCTTATATAAGGTTAAGTCTAAGTTTCCTTATGTTCTTAACCTTCTTTCTCGACTAGGACTCCTTATATACTCGCTCCTAGGTCGGTTTACGCTTTTCCCCTTCTGCCCTTAAGCCGTCATAGCATAAAAATGGAGATATTCCATTTTCCCGATCTTCGTAATTATCTTCAAAATTTCATATTTATCCGCGGAAACTTGACATTTATCTTTCCTTGCGAACCAAGCATAAACCGCCATGCAGCTTACGGGCTGTTGGTTAAGAAATCGTAAGTTAGGCCTCGAGTCATGTTTTAGGTCCCTTTGGGCCGTCTTTTGACTCAAGGCGTTTATTACAGCTTCTTTCGATAAAAACGATCTTTCCGCGGTTTGTATCATAAAGTTTGATTGATGACTTCGAATGGCGGAAAACATGAAATGGGTTTTGCTACGGTCTTTGGGAGATAGCATCGAAGGGTAGACGAGAATGCATGGCTTCGTGTCGTATTGACGTTTAGCGACCGAGCGGGACGCGTGCTCGGTTGCTACGTAGCAACCGAGCTGTGTGCATGCTTGGTCGCCGTGTATCGATTGAGCTTGGCTTGTCTGTGGTCTGATTGCCATACTCGAGCTTGTCCGCGGCCGATTTGGATACATGTCTGTTGCCTTCGGACAGTCGGTATTTAGTGGTTCGATTGAGATTTGAACAAGATTTTACCGCAAGGCTCTTCGTAAAGATTTCTTAACGAAGATAACATTTCGTAAAAACGTTCATGCTGATTTTTACGGACTTTTAGACATTGATTCCGTCGTGACCGATTTTGACCCCAACAGTTAGCCCCCCAGCTCGTTAGATCCATGAGCTTCTAGCGTGAGGTTCTAGCGAGTGCCTTGTCAAGTTAGGCAACTAAGGTGAGTTAGGCGGAATTAATGGTTGAAAAGGTCCGTGGTAAGTGGTCTTCTCGCTCTTCTAAAAGTAGAACGCGATAAGATTGGGGCTGCTCATTATGACAGCTGCCTACGTACCCTTGTTGAAGGGATCAAGCCTTTCGTAGTTCGTCTTAGAGTTTAGGTTCTTATGACTAGTTTTTCAAGCGAGACCTTTACGGTCTAGTTTATATGTAGAAGTTATCAGGCGTGTTGCTGCCGATGTTTTTTTTATGGGTGTAGAGGGAAGACTACGAGTTGTCATCTCGTAATCTAACTCTGTGTGAACTGCTATATCCATGATCTGTTTCGAGAGTTTTCCACAATGTGTAAACTTACGGGATTTCTGAAGACGCTCGAATATTGGCCAAGAGACAAATTTTGGGATCTCGTATCAGGGTGTTTCATACTATACCTAGAAATGTTAGAGACTAGTGCGCTGGGTTTAGGGCAAGACCTAGGTCTAATCACGGCTTTAGGGGGTGTGATGACTACTTTGACTTACGTTTCCTGTATCGTTTTCGACCTGATTCCATCCCGCTTTAAAGTCCGCGATATGTTCTCGGCTTACATGACTTGTATGGTAGGAATCGAGCATCTCTTCGAGGACAATTTTTAAATCTTCTGAAAGTGCTGACCAAAATTTCGGATTATTTTTTATATATAGCTATTTACCCTTGTGTCGGGTGTACGAAAGCTATCTCTACGAGATGGCTAAGTCTGTTTAGGACGTTAAGAGTTTGTTGTGATCAGCAACAAACTTATCTTTAGATATTACCGTTTTTGAGTCTTCGCAAAGAATATGTTTTGAGAATATGTGACTGCGTATGACTGTCTGGTCTTCCAAGAAGGTGTTTTTATCAAGGAAGGAAATTTCGTCGAAGAATGAATCTTCAGGCGTCTGCGACGTCTCGCGATGCTGAAGATTTGTTATTCTTTCTTATGCCGCGTTTCGTGCTTGAAATGTTTGCGGGCTTGAAGATGTTTCGCGATGTTGCAAGGGCTTAGTCTTAGCCCTGCGTTTGGGAAACATTCTAGTTTGACTACGGATGTTCCCAGCCAAAGTTGTTGATCCTGTTTGGATGCTAATAAATTGATTTGCGATCGAGGAGTTAGGACTTTGGTGTCACGTAAATTTTTCCATGGGAAGAAGCGTTTTCCTTCATAGTGCTTTGTGAAGTGTTAGCCTTCCGAGGTCTATTTCATGCATTTTTTAGGATGTTTCGTATAGCTCAAGAAGTTTTTTACAAATTTTTTCCTTATATGCTGCGTATTATGGGTAAAACGTTGCGGGCTTAGACTGAATTGTGGAGCGTATTGAACTTGGTCAATTTTCGAAAAGTTTAGATTTTCTGTTAACCGTTTGGTTGTTAGGACTGAGTTTCGTTACGAAGAATTTATCATATGATTTCCGACTGTGGGCTACACGATAATTGTTCTCTTAATAGACACACGATGTTTTTAGACAAATCGTAGATTGTCGTTTAGTTGTTAAGTGATGGAACGATGGTTTCTCAAATAGTTTGGCTTGACGAGAAGGATGTGTTCACTCAAGTAGCGTTGTTTCTGCAGGTTTTACAAGAAACGTTTCTGCTGTGATTTCGATCTTAGGTGAAAGTTGCTTGGAGTTACTCATGGAGTGTTACCGAAGTTTATTTCATTACGATCTAGTCGCAGAACGTTTTTCATTGGTTTTTTTGAGCGGATTTGTAAGACCCGTTCCTGGTCTCTCAACCCAACTGGATACGAATGCTTACTTATTAATTTCCTTGCTTGTCTGATTCATTTTAAGTCTTTTATTCACTAAGTCATATTCGAATATGAGGTTCATGTTCAGATTGTCCATTAGTCTATGGGTGATAGGCAGTACTCATGTTCACTCTTGTTCCTAAAGCTTTTTGGAAAGCTTTCCAGAAGTAAGATGTAAACCTTGAATCCCTATCTGACACTATACTTGCCGGCACACCATGTAGTCAGACGATCTCATCAATGTACATACGTACCATCTGATCGACCCCATCCGACTTCTTGATAGCCAGAAAGTGTGCTGATTTGGTTAGGCGGTCGACCACAACCCAAACCGCATCTTTCTTACTCCTTGTGGTAGGGAACCCGGTCACAGAGTCCATTGTGATGTGATCCCATTTCCATTCCAGAATAGGCAAGCTTTGCAATAACCCACTAGGCACTTTCTGCTTTGATGAGTTGGCAAGTGGAACACTTGGCCACCCACTCCGCGACATCTACCTTCATACGGATCCAATGATAGAACTTCTTAAGGTTCTGGTACATCTTGGTCGCACCAGGATGAACCGAGAATCTGGACTTATGAGCTTCCCTCATAATCTCTTCCTTTAGACTTCTATCATTTGGAACACTGATCCGACCGTTTACTAGGATGGTACCATCCTTTGTAGTCTGGTACTCCGTCCTATCATTCTGAGCAACCTTGTTCAGGTTCTCGTCCTGACCTTGAGCCAACCGAATTCGGGTAAGCAGGTCGGCCTGATTAACCGCCTCTAATCCGAGTGGTTCAGACTCTTTGGTCGATACGTTCAACCGTAGGGCACGGACCGTACCGTCCAGGTCATCCGCTTCTCGTTTGGCTGATACATCGGCCCTTCTCCAGCTCAAGGCATCTGCGACCAGATTAGCCTTTCCCGGATGGTAGGTGATATCCAGATCGTAATCAGCTACAAACTCCATCCACCTTCTCTGCCTTAAGTTTACCTCAGGCTGGGTGAATATATACTTAAGACTCTTATGGCCCTTAAGTATCTGAACCTTGGCACCATACAAGTATGATCGCCAAATTTTTAAGGCGAACACTACCGCAGCCATTTCGAGGTCATGGGTGGGGTAGTTTCCCTCATGTTTTCTCAACTGCCTTAACGCATAGGCGATGACCTTCCCATGCTGGGTTAATACGCAACCTAGTCATGTTATAGACGCGTCCGTATAAACCACATAGGGTTGGTCGGCCTTTGGAAGAACCAGAATGGGTGCGCTAGTCAACATGTCCTTAAGTGCGGAAAAGCATTTCCCACACTCCTCAGACCATGTGAACTTAACGTCCTTCCCGGTCAACCGTGTCATAGGCTGAGCCAAGCTTGCGAATCCTTTCACAAACTTTCGATAATAACCTGCCAGCCCTAGGAAACTTATGACTTCCGTGGCACTGCGTGGTCGGGGCCAATCCTTGATTACCCTGATCTTCTCTGGATCCACCGAGACGCCCTGGCCGGACAAAATGTGGCCGAGAAACCCAATGCTATTCTGCCAAAAACTGCATTTACTGAGTTTTGCGTAGAGCTTGTGTTCCCGTAATCGTTCCAGCACGGCCCTCAAGTGTTTCCGATGAGATTCCTCATCCTTGGAGTAAATCAGGATATCATCAATGAAGATGATCACTGATTCATCCAGGAAGTCTCGGAACATGCTGTTCATCATTTTCATGAATGCAGCAAGCGCATTGGTCAGACGGAATGGCATAACCACAAACTCTTAGTGGCCATACCGGGTCCTAAATGCTGTCTTCCTAATATCATTTGGCTCTATAGGGATCTGATGATACCCGAGGGCAAATCAATCTTAGAAAACCACTTGGCTCCTTTGAGTTGATCCAACAACTCATCTATTCTGGGCAACGAGTACTTGTTCTTCACAGTAACCATGTTCAACCCTCGATAGTCAATACACAGACGCATGCTACCATCCATCTTTTTCACAAAGAGGACTGGTACACCCCAAGGGGAGCTACTTGGTCGTATGAACCCCTTGTACAGCAATTCTTCCAATTGCTTCTTTGGCTCGGCCATCTCGGCCGGAGCCATTCGATACGGACCCTTGGACAGCAGAGCTGTCCCTGGTTCTAGTTCAATCGTAAATGGATCCGACCTATCAGGGGGGACATCCTGTAGCGAACGTAACACATCTGGGAACTCAGACACCAACGGCTCCTCAGATAGATCTTTTTGATCATTAGACTTGCCGTGCTCCATAGTGGTAATTGTGGTCAAATATGCTTCACAACCCCGTCTAAGCATCCGTTCTGCTCGGAATGCTGACACCACTACTCTATCCAGAGCCGGACTCATATTCAGACTTTGGTGCTGGATCGGGTGAGGTCCTGTCTCCAACCGTACACATCCTCTGTGGCAGTCGAGAGTGGCCTGATACTTTCCCAACCAATCCATGCTTAGGATCACATCATGATTCTGTAAGCGCAACACAATCAGATCTACAGGCAGATTTCTCTCTTGGATCATTACCGGGATATTAGTCATGAGCCCTAGTGAGTGCATGATTTGCCCGCCGGCCGCCCTCACTAGTCTCGAATTATCCCCAGAACAGAGGCAGAACAGACCCTTTCCGACCAGTTCCGGGCTCACAAAACTATGTGTAGCCCCTGTGTTGAAAAGCACGTGGAGTTCAACCCCACCAATCATGAGGATCCCTATAAGAGACCCACATCAGAATCCCCTAGCCACTCTAGGTTCCAGACCAAGCATTCTATTGAATGTAAACAGATAAATTCAGAAATTACCAAAGATCGAATCAAACGATCCAGAAGCCCCGTCTTCTCGGGACAGCTCATACACCCTTGGTGTAGTGGTTGGCCTGCTCTGGGTTGACTTTTCTGTGTCTCCGCGACCCTTCCCTTGTCCTCCTTGCCGCTTGGGACATTCACTTTGGAAGTGTCCACTTTGGCCGCAATGGAATCAAGTCCGAGAGCCGCTGCCACTGGATTGGCCCTGAGTCCGGCTTGGTTGAGTGCAATCGAATGGAATGATCCAAGCTGCCACATCTCACACAAGCTCCCATGGCTTTCCAGCCTTCACCTGGATGGTTCTTACAACACTTGGGACATTCAGGTCGTCCACTAGAGGCCTTTCCTCCGTCAAACTGGGCCCACTTCCTCTTTCGGTCGTTAGTCTTACCCGTCGGGACAGACTGCGACTTCATCTTAAGCTTGGCTTCTTCGGCCAAGTGAGACTCCAAAAGAGCTACACGTTCAACAAGATCTCCGACGGTGCGGATCGAGCAGTGGGTTCTCAGCTGCGGCCTTAAGCCTCGAATGAACCGACAAACCTGGATTGTCTCGTCCTCGAGTTCCCTTCCAACAAACCGTCGGAGTCGGTTGAACTCCTATTCGTACTCTCGTACGGCCCTGCGGCCTTGGGTAAGGTCTAGGAATATACCTTCCAGATGGTCCCAAGCCTCTGCAGGAAAGTATTTGCGGTTGAACTCATCTTCAAAATCCGCAAAACTCTGGAGACTTCCATTGGTGCGCTTGTCCACAGCCTTCCAGGAAGTGAACCGCAATGTCGCTCTTGTAATCCTCGGGACAGCGAGTTGAGCTGAAGTTTTGGACTAGCCTACTCCTCCACTCGTCTGCCTCAATAGGATCGGTGCTTCCTGAGAAATCCTTCGTCCCTAGACGGGAGATGTGCTGAAGCAAACTCAGATAGTCCACCTTTTTCCGGGTCCTTTCTGGTGGATCAATCTCGATCACCTCGACCGTTTCCACAACTGGACCATCGGTGTTGGGGGCGGTCGTAGCCACAGGCGTAGCTTGGCCAACTGAGGAGTTCACTAATGGCGTGAACAGTTGAGCCATAGCCGCCACCCGAGTCCCCATTACCTTCATGGCCTCTAACAAGTCCTCCTTGAACAGTGTTGCGGTTACATTGGCCGTACCATCAGCCACTTTCTCACGCGGGTCACCATCACGGTTAGCGTTCAAGGATTCCACTTCCTCATCACTCTCCTGATGTTCCTGACCATCCCGTTGCATCCCCGTAAGGTTAGCCTGATCAGTCGGCAACACATCTCCGGTGTTAGCCGCGGCTGGATCGGTTTGCAATCCGGACAGATTAGTTCCGTCCGCGGCTACTTGACTAGACTGACCAGCCGTTCTCTTACTTTTTTGGGACTTTCCCGATTTGCTTTTTCCAGCCTAAGGATTCAGACAATGTTTGTACGAAACATACTAAACATAAACAGAACAAAACAATCCCTAGAATCAAGCATGCTCTGATACCAACTTGTAAGACCCGTTCCTGGTCTCTCGACCCAACTGGATATGAATGCTTACTTATTAATTTCTTTGCTTGTCTGATTCATTCTAAGTCTTTTATTCACTAAGTCATATTCGAATATGAGGTTCATAAACAAAGGAACAGATTGCACAGCGGAATAATAATGTGTTAACTTTGTATTACCTAGAAACATGAGATCCAATACACAACTTCTTAACAGTTTCTTAGACAATCACTAGTTCGTTCCTAGCATCATCTACCCACACGTTACACATCCTCTCACTGACCGAGCCTTCACGGCTCCTTGGCTTGACCAGAACCATCCTTAGTTCCTGAAACCATAACCAGATAAGCATTAATCATAACCGAGAATAGAACGGATTGATTCTACAATGCTTGGCTTGGTCCCTAGAACTTAGATAAACCTCAGTCAATATAATCATAAAAAGTATGAACCTATCTACCGTATCCTAAGTCATTCAACCAACCACCCCTTGACTTAGAATCAGATAGATAGTCCAGAATAGATAAACAGAACACACTAACAGATCCGGATCGTCCCCAAAGACCAATCCGTCTAACCAGATAGAATCTAGGTGCGACCGGCCAATGAAGTCCGGCTTGATGGCCCAACAGACTCCCTTAACCTGATCCGGCCTTAGGCCTAGATCCAATCGGCCGAGTAAGCCTCAAGCCTAATCCGGAAGGCTTAGCAACCGGTCAGACCTTGCGACTCTACCTTGGCTTAGACAAACCGTGACCTTGTCTTACTTACACAAGCCATAGGCTGATCCATAAGGATCGGTCATAACCTGTCCCGAAAGACACCGTTTGGAACATGCACCCTCTGGCAACTCACAACCTTTGGTAACTCATGACTCTTGACAACTCACAACCTTTGGTATCTCGTACCTTTTGGTCACTAACACCCTTTGGAAACTCACAACCTTTGGTAACTCATGACTCTTGACAACTCGTGCCCTTTGGGTCATTCCCAACCGTTCGTCCTAACCACCCAGTCTTGGAGCGATCGGACCGTCCGTCTAACCGACCAGTGTCTAGGCTAGCGGTTTGATTATGTTCGGCCAAAGCCTAGGGACGTGTCCCTTGGACTCAACCAACACAACCTTTCGTGTTTAACCAGATAGAAGAGAAGAGAAACGAATTGAAGCAGATAAGGAAAGCCGGATGGGACTCAGGAACTGAGCAGAGCCGCGGTGCTGTCGCATGGACCGTTCGTTCGGTCTGATGGAGCCACGGCCCATCACATACCTTGTGAACCACGTCTGGGTTCTCCATGCTCTTCTCCTTGTCTTGATCTCCCATTCTTGACCGGAGTTAGTTCCCAAACGATCAGAGTCGCCGGAACACAACACCACCACACTCGGCCTTTCTCTTGGCCGGAACTCTCTCTCTCTCTTTCTCTTTCTCTCTCTCTACGTTTTTCTCTGAGTATTTTACTCTGGAATTGGATAATGAAACCAACAGGAGAGACCCCATATTTATTGAAAACGAGGGGTAAGTCTTGCCCCACAAACAGGTACGACTTGCTAGCGAATGGGCACCATCGGCCAATGGTTGTGCCCTCTCGGCCACTTGCATCCCTTCGCCCCTTCTGATTGGGTTTGGGGTCGGTCATAAGCCCAACCCACGCCCCAAGCCTCCTGAACTTAGCCCACAGCCTTGTCCAAGGACCCAACAGCCCATGGCCTCATGGCCGGACCTCACAGCCCGCCACTGACCCGGACCCGGACCATCGGCCTAAAACCCAAACAGTCCGTCTAGCTGAGATGAGCTGACTCTCAGCTGCCTCAGCAGAGTGAGCTAGTAGTCCAGCTAGTGGAGCTGACTTAGTAGGGACTGAGCTGGAGTGAACTAAACCTAGCTTCGTTGAGCTGGCCGAGCTACTCGTCTACTTCGCCAGTTACCGTCTTACTCGTCCTAGCTGTCTTTTTGCTTATATAAGGTTAAGTCTAAGTTTCCTTATGTTCTTAACCTTCTTTCTCGACCATGTTGCCTTGATGTCCTAAGACTGGCTGGTACGTTTCCTCGCACCATGGCCGTCCCGACAATACTATTCAGGATTGGGGGCGTGACAGGATTCTCATGACACATTCATTTCTGGAACGAATTGGTCAACCAGAGGGGGATCTAGCTAACCGTCGGGAGGAAAGTGTTCCTTTTAATGTGCATGATGCTACATCTATTCTCTAGTTTTCTACATGTAAGAAATTCTTTGGTGATTGAAGATTTCTCGTAGAAATTTTTAAACAAAAATGGCTTTCTAAAGCCGAAAAAGGGTTCAATAATTTGGCTAATCGTCGAGTTTCAGTTTGATATTGTACAGGTTTTCTGTACACATGATTGTGACAAGAAATGATGTATAGTCTTTGAGATTATGTTTGTGATTGTCTGGATATGTTGCTAGCGTTTAGATTAATTTTAGATTGTTGTTTGCCTATTTGGGACGATTTGCTTTGACAAAATCGTTTTCTTGACGATTTGCACAAGTTTTTTGAAGTTTGGGAGTATACGTGTATAGTATACGTACCTACTCTTTTTTTTTTTAAATAAACAAAACGGAAGAAAACAGTTGAACCAATACTTTGAAGGGTTGTGTACGTTTGTTCTTCTGTGGTTTGGAATGATCGATAATCCGGGACGATTTAAAGACGACGTTTGGACTGTGATTTGTTTGTTTCCATGTTGATGACTTGGAAAATGTCGGTTCCGAGAAAATTGGCAGAAACAAAACGGTTTTAAGACGACGTTGATGTGTCTAGTTTTTTCTCTCCTTAGGAAGCTAGATTGATATGCGTGGCGATCGTTTCTTGATTTTCAGAGAGTTTAGATCGGTTTGCAAGATCTGGATGAACAGTTGTGGAACGATATATCGAGACATGAAAAATCGCCTAAGATTTAGTTCGCTAGACTATCAACCTAGATTTTACGTTCCCTAAAGTTCTATGGCATTCTCAAAGGCGTTTCTATTTCTTAGTAATTTCCTACGAAAATTCCAAGTCTGATTTCAAAAATTTCAAGTCAGAAATACCTTAGTTCTCTCGAAGATGCAGTTTTGTCTCTTCTCAGGTTTGCTTGCTCATTTCCCCTTCCTCTTCTCGTGTATGTTCGCCATTTTCGATATTGGTGTTTATCCTTTGAAACTTGACATTTATCTTCCGAACTTGACTGTTATCTTCTCCTTAGATACGACGTCAATTTTTATATAAAGGTTCAACGTAATCGTCCAGTTGAGGCGGCTAAGGTGTTAAGTTAATCGTTGCCGTTTTATACGATTAATTTGAATTCATGCGAGAAAACAAGTCTTTGCGGTTTTCTTATATCGTAAAGTTTCAATGGTAACTTCAATCGCGACGAAACAAGAGACGTTTCGATCGAGATTTGAAGGAGAACACAAAGATGAAGGTAAGGATGAGTAGGAGCAAGCATGGGAGCTTAGATGAGTCTTACTTGTTTTCGTCGTAAAATCTCAACGGAAACTCCGATTGAGACGAAACGAAATTCGTTTCGATCAGGATTCAAAAGAGAACCTAAAGGAGGACCTTTCTGAGGCCTTACAGGTCGCTATGTAGCGAGTGAAGGTCTGACATGTCGCTACGTAGCGAGGGAAGCAAGCCAAGAAGAGTCCTACTTGTTTTCATCGTAAAATCTCAACGGAAACTCCGATTGAGACGAAACGAAAAGCGTTTCGATGAGAATTCAAAAGAGAACCCAAATGAATACTTTTCTGAGGCCTGACAGGTCCCTATGTAGCGAGTGAATGTCTGACTGGTCGCTACGTAGCGAGTGGAAGCAAGCCAAGAAGAGTCCTACTTGTTTTCATCGTAAAATCTCAACGGAAACTCCGATTAAGACGAAACGAAAAGCATTTCAATGAGGATTCAAAACAGAACGAAAAGGAGGACCTTTCTGAGGCCTGACAGGTCGTTATGTAGCAAGTTAAGGTCTGACAGGTTACATAGCGAGTGGAAGCAAGCCGAGAAGAGTCCTACTTGTTTTCGTCGTAAAATCTCAACGGAAACTCCGATTGAGACGAAACGAAAAGCGTTTCGATGAGGATTCAAAAGAGACCCAAAGGAGGACCTTTCTGAGGCCTGAAAGGTCGCTATGTAGGGAGTGAAGGTCTGACAGGTGGCTACGTAGCGAATGGAAGCAAGCCAAGAAGAGTCCTACTTGTTTTCCTCGTAAAATCTCAACGGAAACTCCGATTGAGACGAAACGAAAAGCATTTCGATGAGGATTCAAAAGAGAACCAAAAGGAGGACCTTTCTGAGGCCTGACAGGTCGCTATGTAGCGAGTGAAGGTCTGACAGGTCGCTACATAGCGAGTGGTAGCAAGCCGAGAAGAGTCCTACTTGTTTTCGTCGTAACATCTCAACGGAAACTCCGATTGAGACGAAACGAAAAGCATTTCGATGAGGATTCAAAATAGAACCCAAAGGAGGACCTTTCTGAGGCCTGACAGGTCGCTATGTAGCGAGTGAAGGTCTGACAGGTGGCTACGTAGCGAGTGGAAGCAAGCCGAGAAGAGTCCTACTTGTTTTCGTTGTAAAATCTCAACGGAAACTCCGATTGAGACGAAACGAAAAGCATTTCGATGAGGATTCAAAAGAGAACCCAAAGGAGGACCTTTCTGAGGCCTGAAAGGTCGCTATGTAGCGAGTGAAGGTCTGACAGGTCGCTACGTAGCGAGTGGAAGCAAGCCGAGAAGACTCCTACTTGTTTTCGTTGTAAAATCTCAACGGAAACTCCGATTGAGACGAACTGAAAAGCATTTCAATGAGGTTTCAAAAGAGAACCCAGAAGAGGACCTTTCTGAGGCCTTACAGGTCGCTACGTAGAGAGTGGAAAGTTGGCTTGAGCTCGGTCGGTACGTAGCGACCGAGCCGTGGGCGTGCTCGGTCGCCACGTAGCAACTGAGCTGTGTTCGTGCTCAGCGACCGAGCTGTGTGCGTGCTCGGTCGCTACATAGCGACCGAGCTGTGTGTGTTCTCGGTCGGTACGTAGTGCCCGAGCTATGTGCGTGCTCGGTCGCTACGTAGCGACCGAGCTGTGTACGAGCTCGGTCGCTACGTAGCGACTGAGCTTGGCTGGAGCTCGGTCGCTACGTAGCGACTGAGCTTGGCTGGAGCTCGGTCGCTACGTAGCGACTGAGCCTTGTGCGTGCTTTGTTTCTACGTAGCGACCGAGCTTGGCTAGAGCTCGATCGCTACGTAGCGACCTAGCTGTGTAATCGATTTGATGCACTTCCTTTTTCCGCGATTAACTTAGGGGTTTTCTGTGGTTTTTTGGGAGAACAAGTTTAACCTTCCGAACAACGTGTTTTGGTAAATCTCTTATGCATTGAGACTTCTTTAGCTCGAGAATGAGCCAAACTTACGGGATTTGATAAAATTTATCATTTTCCTTTATGTTTTGATAGAGAAATCGCAAGCTCGTTTCGTAGCACTTCCTGTTAGCGAAAAGTCGCGGCTAGGTTTTTTTGATATTTTCAAGAACTGTGGCGTTTGCGTAGGTGATGGCCATAGGCGCAGTAGCGGCTGAGGTTTTCTTATCAGGGTTATTGTGAACTGCGATTTTGTCTTTCGTATTTCCAGACTTTGTTTTGATCGAGCGTTTTGTGGCTGAGAGTTAGATTGATCCGTACCTCCCCTCCTTCTAGCGCCAAATTGTGGGAACCAAAATTCGCACTGTCGATTTCCGTTTAAATATGGAAACTAGGAAAACCCTAATTTCCCAGAGGTCCCAGATATCTGCTAATACCACACGTCAAGCAATTAGAACACGAGAATAACAACGATAAAGTATAAGAAATCGAAAAGAGAGCAAAGTAGATCTTATTCTGAATTCGCGTTTGAGCGTTACAACAAGGTAAGAGCCTGGGCCACGAGAGCTGTCGGCGAGATTCCTTGTTCTAAAACCCTAAGATGGCAATAACCTAATTGAGTCGCAGCTCGAATAACAAAAACGGAAATATGCCTAAATTGCTCTAAGTGCTAAGTTTGCTCTGAAAAAGTTCTCCCTCTATCCCTCTCGCCTAGGACTCCTTATATACTCGCTCCTAGGTCGGTGTGGGAACCAAAATTCGCACTGTCGATTTCCGTTTAAATAAGGAAACTAAGAAAACCCTAATTTCCCAGAGGACCCGGATATCTGCTAATACCACACGTCAAGCAATCATAACACGAGAAAATAACAACGATAAAAATAAGGAATCGAAAAAGAGAGCAAAGAAGATCTTATTCTGAATTTGCGTATGAGCGTTTACAACAAGGTATAAGCCTGGGCTCGAGAGCTGTCGGCGAGATTCCTAGTTGTAGCAACCCTAAGACTGCTAAACCTAATTGAGTCGCAGCTCGAAATAACAAAAACGGAAAAATGCCAAAATTGCTCTAAGTGCTAAGTTTGCTCTGACAAAGTTCTCTTTCCCTTATGCTCCTCGCCTAGGACTCCTTATATACTAGCTCCAAGGTCGGTTTACGCTTTTACATTTCTGCCCTTAACCCGTCATAGCATAAAAATGGAGATATTCCATTTTTCCCGATCTTCACAATTATCTTCAAAACTTCCGTATATAACCGTGGAAACTTGACATTTATCCTTCCTTGTGGACCAAGCGCAAAACCGTGCTGCGGTTTACGGGCTTTTGGTTAAAAAATCGTAGGATGGGCCTCGAGTCGTGTCTTAGGTCCGTATGGGCCGTCTTCCGACTTGCCATGTTTGTTACGATTTCTTTCGATAAAGAACGAACTTTCCGCGGTTTTTAATCCGAAAAGTTTGATCGATGATTTAGAATAGCGGAAAACATAGACTGAGCTCGCTACGGTCTTCGGGAGATAGCATTTGAAGGTTTGACGAGAATGCATGGACTGGTGCCGTATCGATGTTTTGGAAGAGCCCGGTCGCTACGCAACGACCGAACTTTGGCTCGAGCCTGGGCGCTACGTAGCGACCGAGCAGAACGAGTGCTCAGTCGCTACGTAGTGACCGAGCTTGGCTCGGGCTCGGTTGCTACGTAGCGACCGAACGAGATGGACGCTATGTAGCGACCGAGCTTTGGCTCGAGCTCGGTCGCTACGTAACGACTGAGCGGGACAGACGCTCGGTCGCTATGTAACGACCGAGCGTGGCGCACTTAGTCGCTGCGTAACGACCTGTTTTGCGCTTTCGTCGGACGTCTTGTTCTTTCTTCCGCAAAGCTTTTTTGTAAGAAAGAATCTATTTCGAAAAGTATTCATCGGAGAAATTCTTATTTTCTTCCTTGGACATTTTGAATGTTAAATTTGTCTCAACCGTTTTTGACCCCAACAGTTGGTTTACGCTTTTCCCCTTCTGCCCCTAAACCATCATAGTATAAAAATGGAGATATTCCATTTTTTCCGATCTTCGTAATTATTTTCAAAATTTCGTATTTATTCACAGAAACTTGACATTTATCTTTCCTTACGAACCAAGTGTAAACCGCCATGCGGCTTACGGGCTGTTGGTTAAGAAATCGTTAGTTAGGCCTCGAGTCATGTTTTAGGTCCCTTTGGGCCGTCTTTTGACCCAAGGCGTTTATTATGGATTCTTTCAATAAAGACGATATTTCCGCGGTTTTTATTATAAAGTTTGATTGATGACTTCGAATGGCGGAAAACATGAAATGGGTTTGCTACGGTCTTCGGGAGATAGCATCGAAGGGTAGACGAGAATGCATGAATTCGTGTCGTATTAACGTTTTGGAAGAGCTCGGTCGCTACGTAGCGATCGAACGGAAAGCACGCTCGGTCGCTACGTAGAGACCGAGCGGGACGGATGCTCGGTCGCTACGTAGCGACCGAGCGGGACGCGTGCTTGGTCTCTACGTAGCGACCAAGTTTGGCTCGAGGTCGGTCGCAACATAGCGACCGAGCTTGGTTCGAGGTCGGTCGCAACGTAGCGACCGAGCTGTGTGCATGCTTGGTCGCCGCATATTGATCGAGCTTGGTTTGTCTGCGGTCTGATTGCCATACTCGAACTTGTCCGTGGCCGATTTGGATACATGTCCGTTGCCTTCGGACAGTCGGTATTTAGTGGTTCGATTGAGATTTGAAAAAGATTTTACCGCAAGGCTCTTCGTAAAGATTTCTTTACGAAGATTACTTTTTGTAAAAACGTTCATGCTGATTTTTACGGACTTTCAGACATTGATTCCGTCGTGACCGATTTTGACCCCAACAGGACTCCGCTGGCACCTTATGAGAAATCAAAGTTTTTGGGTTCCGGGGGGAGTATGTGTAAGACCCGATCCCGGCCGCCTAGGCCGCGGTTGATGCCTCACGTCGCTCGGTCCACTTCCTGGCCGAACCTCTTAATTTTTTGCCCTTTATTTATAATATCGCCTAAAGGCGAGGGCTAACTTAGACCTTAGCTAAAGACTTCCCTAGTCATTTATAGCCTAGATCATTTCAACAAATACACAGCGAATTATTCTCTAGTTAACCATTGGTCTAAAACCAATCTAACACTTGTCTGGTCGAATCACCTTAGCCTTGGTCAGTTTACTTAACTACCAATTAGCTTAAAGGTCAATCCTAAACCCAAACCAAGCCATACGATTCTGAGGTTCCATTCCCCTAAACCATTCTATCTAGATCTACATAAGTAAATGCTAGATCATACCTTTGCCACATCTTTGGATCTTATTAGGTCATCGGTCCTCCATTGACTCAAATTGCTCTTACTTGACCGTTGGACCATGATCAATCAATGATCTTACTTATGGTCCTTATCTTGACTCCTGCATCAAACAGCTCCCCTAGGTACTTAGTCATTCAACCAACCATCCCGACAGACATAAGTAACCTTTGAGAAGTCTCTGAAAGGAAAAGGATATACATCTGGCCTTTCTCGGCTCATGCAAAATCCGAAATCCTTTTGCCTTATAGGCAATAGTACCAAGTCCTTATTCTGGACTGACAAAGCTCATTAGATCCTAATTCAATCAACCAACCATCCTCACATGACTTGGAACTGATGAATCATCATCTGGTCTGATCGGCCTTGAGACTTAACCTAGATAACATATATGATTTGTTCATACCAACCGATGCATTCATTAATCAGGTTAGGACCGACACCTTGAACCATCATTCAGGTCGTCCATACTCAACCATGATCAGATCTTACACGGCCCTTCCTTGAACAATCACACTTAGGCTCAGTATTTATGGTCTACGACACATAGTACTAGCCACACACTTCATCATGACTCTCAGTCAATCTCGAAGCTATCAACACCAGGGTTGATATCTAGAAGCATCACATCAATACTCTTACTCCGGCAACGTGACTATCCATACTAGTGTTCGGCCATCGAACCATCGTTATGAAACATGATCCGACCACTTGACTTGATAAGCCATCGTTCACTTAGCATGTACTGATATAACCGGCCTTCCATTGCCATCATGTGGGTCTACGCCCTACATAAGGCATATGGCGCCTATCCTACTCACCAACCCGAGGTTAATTGTAAGGTATTCTACTTACCCTTTCCGGCTAGATCCATCCAACCATAGCCGGATCGTCCATAGTCCCGTCTAACCGTCTGGCTGAGATCTAGGTGCGATCGGCCAGTTATAAGTCCGGCCCAAAGGCTCACGGACCTTCTTACCTGATCAAACCCAAAGACTAGATCCATACCACAGAGTAAGGCCCAAGCCCAAACCATATTGCCTTGCAACCGATCAGACCTTGCTACGCAACACTCCAGTTAAACTAACCGTCTGTCCGTTCGACTATGCAGCCGCGGACTGTCCACTTGGTTCGGCCTAAGCCTTGAACCATTGGCACCGTTTGGAACTCACACCCTTTGGGAACTAGTACCCTTTGGACACACGTGCCTCTTGGCAAATCATGACCTTTGGCAACTCGCACCCATTCAGATGTTCCAACCGTTCGACCTAACCTTCCGTATGGACTGTCTGGTCCGTGCGTGTGTCCGGCCTATGGCCAAAGGACCACGCCTTAACCTACACAAGTCATGAACCATTGTGACTGTTCAGGGAAGGGTTGCAACCGTTCAGAACATAACAGAACCGCCCCTATCCAATCGGATCACCTGAGGCCGGTATAGACCACGCACGCGCCTAACTCGACGGTTATGGACCGCAACCGCATTACTCAACCAGAACCACGGTTATAACCAATCCCAACATATCCACAAGGCCACGCCAATTTACAGAAGGAGTAGAAGAAGAATTAGATGAAAAGAATAAGAAGAATGGGATACAATCCAAACGCCCATGGCTAGACCGGTTCAGACTGCCCGAAGGTGTTAGCCGATGAGTCGGTGGTTACCCCACTGACCCTATTGGATTGAACCACGGCTTTGGAGTCCTTCTCCAGACCTTTCTCTATACCCTGGGTATTCATAACCACACGGCCTCCTCTCTCCTAAACCGTTCTCCTTGCCGGAGCTACTAAACCACCACAACCGACCCTTTTCCGCCCGATCTCTCTCTATCCCTTTCAATTTGGTCTCTGCTTTTGGTTTCTCACGAAACTGATTGAATGCCTTGATCTCTGGTCGTGCATCCTTTATATAGGCAACCAAAGGTCATGTGCGAAGAGTCACATCCCTTCGAAGCATCCTTGTGGGACAGATCTTGGCCATCGATTACAATCAACGGTCCAGATCGTACTTGTTCGGATATAGAAGGCTCCAGACCTTCTAGGCACGTCCAACCCAAGCCCAGACTTGGTACTCAAGCCCACGGCCTGCCGACAAGAGCCCAACGTTTCATTGACCACATGGACGGACCTCATGGCCTGCCACTGACACAGATCCGGACCATCGGCCCGAAACCCGAACAGTCCGTCAAGCTGAGATGAGGGCTGCTTCAGCTCATTGAGCGAGTATCCCAGCTAGTGGATCTGACCTAGTAGTGGCCGATCTGGAGTGACCTTAACCTAGCTTCGTTCAGCTAGTCGAGCAACCCGTTCACTTCGTCCAGCTATCGTCTTACTCGTACTAGCTGACTTCTCTCTCTTATAAGGTTAAGTCTCAGCATCCTGATGTCCTTAACCTTCTATCTTGGCCATGGAACGCCTTCTTTCAGGTCCTAAGACCGGCTGGTTCGTTTCCTCGAACCATGGCTTTCCCAACAATGCTATCCAGGATTGGGGGTGTGACAAGTCTCCCCCACTTGCAATGGATTTGTCCTCGGATCCGGTGATGATTAGACCTTGTCCCAAGACAAAATAAAATATTCCAACTGAACTTATTCTAGTCTTGATCAGGGAATGGAAAAAGCTTGATTCAGAACCACCAAATGACAACTTTGATGATAAAATTCCTATGACCATCGTTGCACAAGTCTCCCCCACTTGATGTACCAGTCAAGTCCTCACGAACTCTGTCCAATCTTTAGGCTGCTAGTCCTACAACGAGTCCTAACATATTGATATGGTTCTTGTGTCCTTTATGGACAATAAGGTTCATGACCTCAGCCATAACGTACTGGATCATCCCCTTAACCAGACACAACCTTTTCAGGCTTGGCCACATTGCGATCTTAGTCCCTCCAGACTAAAAACGCCTCAGACTTGACTTCTGTCCTTTACTGGACCTTGTCATAATTCGATCCAGGTCCACTTACGGACGTGATTGTATTCCGGTCCTGGTCCACTCAGGGACTCGACCATTTCACCCCGACCATAGGTTCATCTCCGAATAGGTCATGGCCTGATCCTCGTCCATTACAAGACTTGATCATTCTCAACCGTAGGTCAAACTCCGACTTGGCTGTACTGCGACCATGGTCTTCTCTCAGACATGGTCAACTTGGGCTCGGCCATCTCGGCAGGAGCCATCAGAAACGGACTTTAGGACTGTGGTGCTGTTCCTGGTTCCAGTTCAATCATAAATGGATCCGACCTATCAGAGGGGACACTCTGGAGCGAACGAAACACATCTGGGAACTCGGACACCAACGGGTCCTCAGGAAGATCATTCAGATCAACAGAATTTGCCGCACTCCATAGTGGTAATTGTGGTCAAAAATACTTCACAATCCCGTCTAAGCATCCAATCCACACGGACTGCTGACACCACTACTTTCCTTAAAGCCGGACTCAGACATTGGATCTCGATACCAACGATATCCTAGACAGATCAACAGAATTTCCGTGCTCCATAGTGGTAGTTGTGGTCAAACAACCCTGTCTAAGCATTCGATTTACTTGGACTGCTGACACCCCTACTTTTCTTAGAGCCGGATTCAGACTCAGACTTTGGTACTGGATCGGGTGAGGTCCAGTCTCCAATTTCACACGAACTTTGTGGCAATCGAGAGTGGCCCGATACTTTCCCAAACAGATTCATGCCTAGGATCATCTCGTGATTTTGTAGGCGCGTGGATATTTTTCTCGATCAGATCTACAGGCAGATTTCTCTCCTGGATCATCACCGGGATATTTTTCATGAGCCCTAGTGAATGCATAATTTGCCCACCAGCTGCCCTCACTAGTCTCAAATCATCCCCAGAACTCAGACAGAACTGACTCTTTCCGACCAGTCCCGGACTCACAAAACTATGTGTAGCCTCTGTGTCGAAAAGTACGTGTCTTCCCACACCACAAATCCACTTGTGGAAACTATCTCAGTGCATGACCACACCACAAAGAACATCCCATAACATCCCTCATGGCATTGCCAATAACTTGAATACTTCCACTTCCAGTGGATACCTAGATGAGTAAGATCCCGGTTTGACCGCACACTTTGAAAACGTCCCATACCATTCTCCAAGGCGTCTTACTTTTGCGAATGCTCACACCATTCACAAGAGCAATTTTAACCTCAATCCCCATCATACTACGGTACTTAAGATCATGTTCTTCCATTCATTGGAACGAACATCATGAGTTTCCTCATTCTTTCCTTGGACGGATTCAGATTGGAATTGATTCATTCCATCTGACTCGATCAATGGAAACCTACCTTGACTAATACCGAGTCCTAACTGATCCATCTGATCAGAAGTCCACTCGTGTACTGGTCATGTAGTTGTCTCCCTTGAGTCAGATTTTAATATTGCATATGCTTTACTTATTATGAACGGCCATCAAGGGATAACACTTAACTTCAGTAGAATGCTGCACGTTTATTTCAACCTAAGCCACTCTATGGTCCATGTTACTTCCCTTTTTCAGGTCATCCATAAACAAGTCTTGCATTGCTTCCATCCCTTCCAACCCGTCTATTATTTCTAAATACTAGATCAACCAACTTTTCTGATTTTAGTTTCTTGCCCTTGGAGAATGTATCTTGGCTAAGCCGGTTCATCTTAGAACTCCCACATTCACAATGATACCCTAGCTTACCTCAATTCTTTCTTGGCTCACCCCAACTAAGGTTCCATAGTCATCATAGTTTTGGAAATAACTTCGGTATGGAACACAACATCTTAGAGCGTTGTCCTAAACAGGATCAAGCATGCTCTGATTCCAACTTGTAAGGCCCGATCCCAGCCGCCTAGGCCGTGGTCGATGCCTCACATCGCTCGGTCCACTTCCTGGCCGAACCTCTTAATTTTTGCCCTTTATTTATAATATCGCCTAAAGGCGAGGGCTAACTTAGACCTTAGCTAAAGACTTCCCTAGTCATTAATAGCCTAGATCCTTTCAACAAATACACAGCAAATTATTCTCTAGTTAACCATTGGTCTAAAACCAATCTAACACTTGTCTGGTCGAATCACCTTAGCCTTGTTCAATTTACTCAACTACCAATTAGCTTAAAGGTCAATCCTAAACCCAAACCAAGCCATACGATTCTGAGGTTCAATTCCCCTAAACAATTCTATCTAGATCTACATAAGTAAATGCTAGATCATACCTTTGCCACATCTTTGGAGCTTATTAGGTCATCGGTCCTCCATTGACTCAAATTGATCTTACTTTACAGCTGGACCATGATCAAACAATGATCTTACTTATGGTCCTTATCTTGACTCCTGCATCAAACAGCTCCCCTAGGTACTTAGTCATTCAACCAACCATCCTGACAGACATAAGTAACCTCTGAGAAGTCTATGAAAGGAAAAGGATATACATATGGCCTTTCTCGGCTCATGCACAATCCGAAATCCTTTTACCTTATTGGCAATAGTACCAAGTCCATATTCTGGACTGACAAAGCTCATTAGATCCTAATTCAATCAACCAACCATCCTCACATGACTTGGAACTGATGAGTCATCATCTGGTCTGATCGGCCTTGGGACTTAACCCAGACAACAGATATGATTTGTTCATACCAACCGATGCATTCATTATTCAGGTTAGGACCGACACCTTGAACCATCATTCAGAGGTCAGGTCGTCCATACTCAACGATGATCAGATCTTACATGGCCCTTCCTCGAACAATCACACTTAGGCTCAGTATCTATGGTCTACAACACATAGTACAAGCCACACACTTCGTCATGACTCTCAGTCAATCTCGAAGCTATCAACACCAAGGTTGATATCTAGAAGCATCACATCAATACTCTTACTCCAGCAACGTGACTATCCATACTAGTGTTCGGCCATCGAACCATCGTTATGAAACATGATCCGAGCATTAGACTTGATAAGCGATCGTCCACTTAGCATGTACTGATATAACCGGCCTTCCATTTCCATTATGTGGGTCTACGCCCTACATAAGGCATATGGCGCCTATCCTACTCACCAACCCGAGGTTGATTGTAAGATATCCTACTTAGCCTTTGCGGCTAGAACCATCCAACCATAGCCGGATCGTCCATAGTCCCGTCTAACTGTCTGGTTGAGATCTAGGTGCGATCGGCCAGTTATAAGTCCGGCCCAAAGGCTCACGGACCTTCTTACCTGATCAAACCCAAAGCCAGGATCATACCACTGAGTAAGGCCCAAGCCCAAATCAGATTGCCTTGCAACCGATCAGACCTTGCTATGCAACACTCCGGTTAAACTAACTGTCTGTCCGTTCGACTATGCAGCCGCGGACTGTCCACTTGGTTTGGCCTAAGCCTTGAACCATTGGCACCGTTTGGAACCCACACCCTTTGGGAACTAGTACCCTTTGGACACACGTACCTCTTGGCAACTCATGACCCTTGGCAACTCGCACCCATTCAGATGTTCCAACCGTTCGACCTAACTGTCCGTATGGACTGTCTGGTCCGTGCGTGTGTCCGGCCTATGGCCAAAGGATCACGCCTTAACCTACACAAGTCATGAACCATTGTGACTGTTCAGGGAAGGGTTGCAACCGTTCAGAACAGAACAGAACCTCCCCTATCCAATTGGATCACCTGAGGCCGGTATAGACCATGCGCGCGCCTAACTCGACGGTTATGGACCGCGACCGCATTACTCAACCAGAACCACGGTTATAACCAATCCCAACATATCCACAAGGCTACGCCTGGAACACCCCCGAACTGTCCTAGACATATGGTCGATCAACCGGCCAACAATCAAACAAGAACATGACCGATCGACCGTCCAATACCCAGGGTTGGAGATGAAAGGCTAACCAGCTAGCCAACAATCAAACAAGAACATGACTGACCGTCCAACCGAACACCATGGTCCGGAAGCGCTACGTGACGGGCTAGGGAAAATCTGGTCAGAGTCACAAACTTTACTCCACGACCTAGACCAGTTTATCCACTAACTCGTCCCGCTGCGTCAAGGCATAAGGCTTTGCAACCCGTACCTAGAGTTAGCGTTTTCTGTTAGATCAAGGCCTAAGGCTTTTCAACCCGTACCTCGACCTAACGTTGTGTTAGACCGGACTAGTCAAATATCAGAGTACTCATGGAGTGCATATAAAACAATTACTTTTATTGATTCAAGAAATATTCATGCATTGAATAATTCAAGACTGGGCCCGGCCTAATGCCAAATCGAGTCAACATAACACAGTTCACAGTACCGTTTACAAAAGGCATGAAAATCTGCACCGGCGGTCCTAACGTCCAACACCAAGCTATCCGATCATCGTTACCTAAAGCGACCTGCAAAAAGGACAACGGAGTTGGATGAGTAATCTAGTATTACTCAGTGAGCTGGACGCCTCTACCCGCAACCTAGACTCTACCCAGACAACCCAAAATAACAATCAATCTAGCCCTAGCATGCAATAAAAGCTAAGGCTAAGCAAACCGTTACTAAGTTAGACTTGGCCTCCTGCCATGATCTAGCTTCAAGTAACGGGAACCTGCATTAAAACAAGTCAACAAACAATCCCTAGTTAACCATATATACGCCTGACTTCAATACTCATGTAGTGTTAGACACTTAGACTATGCAAGTATCATTAATCGATCGACCAACAATCAAACAAGAACATGATCGGCCAACCAATGATACCGCATAGCTTTAATATCCACCACCCTTCACAAGCAATCACTCAAACACATACATGCCAACGTCAGGCCTACAATAACCAAATACACACCAAGTCTAATCCGGTACCTAAACCGGACTTATGACTTAATGTCAGAACCTGCAAGCAAATCAGTCAACCACAAACACAATCACAATAATAAGACTATGAGTATCTACGACTCGATCTAACTCGTAACACCGTATATCGGTGCTACACTGACTCGAGGGTTCCATAACCCTCTATGACACTCTAACACAACACTCTAACCTGGGCCCTGGTGACTTCGTGTTCCTCCTCTCTATCGGCAAAATCCTATCTCCCTACCACAAAGGCCAGAAGAAGGAACTTTCAACCGACCACGGCCCACAGTCATTCGGGTCACCGCGCGACAGCCCACAGTCCTTCGGGTCACTGCCACATTACACCGTCGTGTAATCACTCAGCCATAGGCCATGACCCCGTCTATCTGAGTCTTCCCGATCCAGCGAATAAGGGGTTTCCTTGAACCCGCTGAATACGAGGGCGAGGAAACACTAATCCACCCCAAACATGCCTAGCATGGGCGGGTTTCGCACCTGCTATTGGCACAACACTCGACACACAATCCCTAGGAAAAACCTAAGGGACAAGACTCCTATCCAAAACTATACAATACTTAGGAGTCTACGACACTAACCACTAGTACTAGTAGTCCGGCCTATATGGCATAGGACCCGTAGTACCAACATCACAACCAAGAGATTGGCCTATATGGCCAAAGATCCCCTAAACAACAATAACTAAGCAACTCAACCAGTTAGTCACTCCCTTACCAAGAGATGACTAACCTCAATCAACAAGATTAATTAAACGAGCAAGCATTTAATTAAATCTACTAAATCAATCTACTCAATCAAACCGTTACCCAGATAGTTCGGCCTCCTGCTACGACACTATCTTTAAAGATAACGGGAACCTGCACTCAACCATATCAACACGCAAGAATATAAATCATGATGCATCCTAGTCCTAGTCAGGTTATTATCTCAGTCTTAATTTCATTCATCTCAGTTTAGCCCTTGCTAACCTAAGTTCTGTTCCATAAATAACCCTAAGGACTCTACCATGCAACAGCGTTAGCCTTCTAATCTATATGCGACTCGATCTTCCCTAAGTTCCAAGTGGAACTCATAAAACTACCCTAAATTCCAAGTGGAATTCACACAAGCCAACTCACAGTGTTCTAGGCGAGAAACTGCTGGTTGATCGGAGAGGACTTGGCCAAAACCAAAGGGACGCCTTGACTGGACTGGACTGAACTGGCCTCGACTTGGACAGACCCTCGGCTTGATCATGAAGACACTAACAGGTCTGGACGGACTGCTCTGAACAGAACCTTCTTTAGCTCCTCGACAGTTCTTCGGACTTTCCGGCGGAGCATCGAGCCGAACTTCGACTGATCTGAATCCGTGGAACTGAACTAATCTTGGACAGCACCTCCACTTAATTGTAGGAGAATATAACTGGCTTGGACGAATTGAATTGGACAGAGCTTCCGCGTAGATCAAACTCTAGATCGAACACTCTCTTTCTCTCTCTCTCTCTCTCTCTCTAACCACGTTGACTTCATTCCCATCTGAGCTGATCTTCATTTGATTGACCATCAGTTGGACAGAACCTTCCCAAGGTGCTGAATCGAAATCAGTAGAGAACTGACCTCGAAAACTCTCTAAAACTCTCGATATAGCTCGGAATCACTTGCTTTCTTTTTCTACTTTTCTCTTATGTTTTTAACTGGCTTTGGACAGGTCTTGTAACACCCCCGAACCGTCCTAAGCATAGGTCAACCCACCGGCCAACAATCAAACAAGAACATGACCGACGGACGACCCACACCAAGGGTTGGAGATGAAAAGCCAACCGGCCAGCCAACAATCAAACAAGAACATGACTGACCGTCCAACCCAACACCATGGTCCGGAAGCGCTACGTGATGGGCTAGGGACAATCCGGTCAGAGTCACAAACTTTACTCCACGACCTAGACCAGTTCATCCACTAACTCGTCCCGCTGCGTCAAGGCATAAGGCTTTGCAACCCGTACCTAGAGTTAGCGTTTTCCGTTAGATCAAGGCCTAAGGCTTTTCAACCCGTACCACGACCTAACGTTGTGTTAGACCGGACTAGTCAAATATCAGAGTTTATTGATTCGAGAAATATCCATACATTGATATAAAACAATTACTTTATTGATTCGAGAAATATCCATACATTGATATAATTCGAGACCGGTCCCGGCCTAATGCCAAATCGAGTCAACTAAACACAAATCCACAATACCATTTACAAAAGGCATGAAAATCTACACCGGCGGTCCTAACGTCCAGCACCAAGCTATCCGATCATCCTTACCTAAAGCGACCTGCAAAAAGGACAACGGAGTTGGATGAGTAACCTAATGTTACTCAGTGAGCTGGCGGCCTCTACCCGCAACCTAGACTCTAACCCGGACAACCCAAAATAACAATCAATCTAGCCCTAGCATGCAATAAAAGCTAAGGCTAAGCAAACCGTTACTAAGTTAGACTTGGCCTCCCGCCATGATCTAGCTTCAAGTAACGGGAACCTGCACTAAAACAAGTCAACAACCAATCCATAGTTAACCATATATATGCCTGAGTTCAGTACTCATGTAGTGTTAGACACTTAGACTATACAAGTATCATTAGTCGATCGACCAACAATCAAACAAGAACATGATCGGCCAACCAATGATACCACATAGATTTAATATCCACCACCCTTCACAAGCAATCACTCAAACACATACAGGCCAACGTCAGGCCTACACTAACAAAATACACATCAAGCCTAATCCGGTACCTAAGCCAGACTTAGGACTTAATGTCAGAACCTGCAAGCAAATCAATCAACCACAAACACAATCACAATAATAAGACTATGAGTAACTACGACTCGATCTAACTTGTAACACCGCATATCGGTGCTACACTAACTCAAGGGTTCCATAACCCTCTACGACACTCTAACACAACACTCTAACCTGGGCCCTGGTGACTTCGTGTTCCTCCTCTCTATCGGCAATATCCTATCTCCCTACCACAAAGGCCAGAAGAAGGAACTTTCAACCGACCGCGGCCCACAGTCCTTCGGGTCACCGCGCGACAGCCCACATTCCTTCGGCTCACTGCCACATTACACCGTCGTGTAATAACTCAGCCCTAGGCCATGATCCCGTCTCTCTGAGTCTTCCCGATCCAGCGAATAAGGGGTTTCCTTGAACCCGCTGGGTACGAGGCCGAGGAAACACTAATCACCCCTACACAAGCCTAGTATGGGCGGGTTACGCACATACTGTCGGCACACTCACACAACACAAACTCAATCTAGAACCTAACCTAAAGATAAAGTTCCAGATCCTAACTAGACACTCGAATCCACAAGACTAACCATAGTACCTGTAGTCCGGCCTATATGGCCTAAGACCCTTAGTACTAATAACTAAACAATAATATCAATACTAAACAAATAAATCAAACCGTTATCCAGATAGTCCAGCCTCCTGCTATGAAACTAATCCTTAAAGATAACGAGAACCTGCACTCAACCATATCAACACGCAAGAATAGAAAACATGATGCATCCTAGCCCTAGTCCTAGTCAGGTTATTAACTCAGTCTTAATTCCATTCATCTCAGCTTAGCCCTTGCTAAACTGAGTCCGGTTCCATAAATAAAATAACCCTAAGGACTCTACCATTCAATAACGTGATCATTCTACTCTATATGCGACTCGATCTACCCTAAATTCCAAGTGGAATTCAAACAAACCAACTCACAGTGTTCTAGGCGAGAAGCAGCTGGTTGATCGGAGAAGACTTGGCCAAAACCCAATGGACGCCTTGACTGGACTGGAATGGACTGATCTTGTCTTGGACACAACCTTGGCTTCACCATGAAGAAGTTGACAGGCCTCGACAGGGTGATCTGGACTCGGACAGAACCTCCTCTAGCTTCTGGACAGTTCTTCGGACTTCCCGGCGGAGTATCGAGCAGAACTTCGACTGATCTGAACCCATGGAACTGAACTAATCTTGTACAGCACCTCCACTTGATTGTAGGAGAGTATGACTGGCTTGGACGGATTGAATTGGACAGAGCTTCCGCGTCACAATCGTAAAGAATCGACGATTGGACGGAACTGGCCTTCTCGGTGGAGTATCGGTCTTAAGAATCGACCATACTCTAGAATCGATCACTTCCTTTCTCTCTCTCTCTCTCTCTCTCTCTCTCTCTCTCTCTATAGCCACGTTGACTTGACTCCCATCTGATCTGATCTTCACTTGATTGACCTTCAGTTGGACAGAACCTTCTCAAGGCGATGACTCGAAATCAATAGAGAACTGATCTCGAAAACTCTCTAAAACTCTCGAAATAGCTCGGAATCACTTGCTTTCTTTTTCTACTTTTCTCTCAGGGTTTTAACTTGGTTTGGACAGGTCTGGATGTCAAGAAATGAGCTGGGGTCGTGGGGTATTTATAGGAGACACCAGCCAATCAGCTTCAGGTTGGTGGCAGCCCGTGTGTCGCTCCGCATGGCTCCAGACGCATGCACGGCGACACCTCGTGCTCCACATGGCTGGCTGCATGTCCAGGACACATGCAGGACGCCACCACTCCTCCCAGATGTCAGGCTGCCTGACTGGAGCTCATGCAAGGCGCCACACATCCTCACACATGTCGATCAGCAGGCTTCGGTTGCATGCGTCGCGACATCTCGTGCTTGGCCAATCCACCTCGTGCTCCACATGGCTGGCTGCATGTCCAGGACACATGCAGGACGCCACCACTCCTCCCAGATGTCAGGCTGCATGACTGGAGCTCATGCAAGGCGCCACACATCACACACATGGCTGGCCGCATGCTTTGGTTGCATGCGCGGAGACACCTCGTGCTTGGTCGATCCACCTCGTGCTTCTACATGTCAAGCTGCATGTGCAGCTTACATGCATGTCGACACCTCGAGCTTCTGTAGACACTCATCTTGCTGGACAGTTGACACCACGTTCTGAACCCATGCAACAAGCCACCTCGAGCTTCTCGGTCCATTGGCCTGATTTCGGTCCTTCTGGTAAATTTCTGACCGGCGATTAATCCCGAATATTTTTCTTCTCCCATTCAGATGAGTTTAATATTTTTAATAAACTCCAATATGAAGTCTGACCTTGGCGGTAAATATTTCCCGATCCTTCGACTTCATCAAAGACTTGCATAATACCGAAATTAGGGTTTTAGTCTAATTTCGGGTTTTCCCGTCGTGCTTCAATCCCGTCGTGCTTGCTTCCCGTCGTGCTTACTTCCCATCGTGCTTAATTCCCATCATGTTTCCAATGCCTTCGAATTAATATTCCGCTGATACGAAGTTTCGCAGAAAACTTCATGCTGAAGAAACGTCATTCTTCCAAAACGTCGAGCTTCTAAACCGTCGTGCTTCCAAAAATGTTATGCTTCGAAAACGTCCGTCTCATCAATCTAAGACATCTTCTAACTATGGTCGAGCAACTTATTCGACTCATAGTTCACTCACGATCACTTCTTTGCCCACCTCGTACTTCAAAGCTTCTTGATCGATCCATATCGCATGCGACTCGACCACCACAAAGATACTCGACCACTCTTTTCTTTCTTTTTTTTTTTTTTTTTAACGGGTTTCTACAGGTATGGACGTCCTCAAATGAGCTGGGGTCGTGTCCGATTTATAGAATACAGCAGCCAATCAGATTCAGGTTGGTGGCCGCCCGTGTGTCGCTCCGCATGGCTCCGGACGCATGCACGGCGACACCTCGTGCTCCACATGTCCTTCAGCATGGCCAGGACTCATGCAGGGCGCCACCACTCCTCCCAGATGTCAGGCTGCATGACTGGAACTCATGTAAGGCGCCACAGCATCACACACATGGCTGGCCGCATGCTTCGGTTGCATGCGTCGCGACATCTCGTGCTTGGCCTCTCCACCTCGTGCTTCTATATGTCTGGCTGCATGGACTGCTTCCATGCACGTCTAAACCTCCTTCTTGTGTTGACACTGAGCTTGTTAGATGGTTGACACCACGTTCTGAACCCATGCAACAAGCCACCTCGAGCTTCTCGGTCCATTCGCCTGATTTCGATCGTTCCGGTGAATTTTAGTCCCGCGATCAATCCCAAATATTTTTCTACAGCCTCTCTTATGCTCAGAACAATTTTAATAAAATCCACTTGATCTCTGAAGTTGACTGAAAATATGTCCTGCGTCTCCGGCTTCCTCGAAAAATTTCATAATATCGAAATCAGGATTTTCGTCCAATTTCTGGTTTTCCCATCGTGCTTCAATCCCGTCGTGCTTGCTTCCCGTCGTGCTTACTTCCCGTCGTGCTTAATTCCCATCATGTTTCCAATGTCTTCGAAATAATATTCCGCTGATACGAAGTTTTGCGGAAAACTTCCTGCTGAAGAAACGTCATTCTTCCAAAACGTCGAGCTTCTAAACCGTCGTGCTTCCAGAAATGTTATGCTTCGAAAACGTCTGTCTCATCAATCTAAGACATCTTCTAACTATGGTCGAGCAACTTATTCGACTCATAGTTAACTCACGATCACTTCTTCGCCCACTTCATACTTCAAAACTTCTCGATCGCCCGCGACTCGACCACTACAAAGGTACTCGACCATTCTCTCTCCTTTTTTTAACGGGTTTCTACAACGCCAATGTACAGAAGAAGTAGAAGAAGAATTAGATGAAAAGAATAAGAAGAATAGGACACAATCCAAACGCCCATGGCTAGACCGGTTGGGACTGCCCGATGGTCTTAGCCGATGAGTCGGTGGTTACCCCACTGACCCTATTGGATTGAACCACGGCTTTGGAGTCCATCTCCAGAACTTCTCTATACCCTGGGTTTTCATAACCACATGGTCTCCTCTCTCCTAAACCGTTCTCCTTGCCGGAGCTACTAAACCACCACAACCGACCCTTTTCCGGCCTATCTCTCTCTCTCTCCCTTTCTATTTGGCCTCTGCCTTTGGTTTCTCAAGAAACTGATTGAATGCCTTGATCTCTGGTCGTGCATCCTTTATATAGGCAACCAAAGGTCATGTGCGAAGAGTCACATCCCTTCGAAGCATCCTTCTGGGACAGATCTTAGCCATCGATTACAATCAATGGTCCAGATCGTACTTGTTCGGATATAGAAGGCTCCAGACCTTCTAGGCACGTCCAACCCAAGCCCAGACTTGGTACTCAAGCCTACGGCCTGCCCACAAGAGCCCAACGACTCATGGACCACATGGCCGGACCTCATGGCTCGCCACTGACCCGGACCCGGACCATCGGCCCGAAACCCAAACAGTCCGTCAAGCTGAGATGAGCTGACTCCCAGCTGCCTCAGCTGATTGAGCGAGTAGCCCAGCTAGTGGAGCTGACCTAGTAGTGGCCGACCTGGAGTGAGCTTAACCTAGCTTTGTTGAGCTAGTCGAGCAACCCGTTCACTTCGTCCAGGTATCGTCTTACTCGTACTAGCTGACTTCTCTCTCTTATAAGGTTAAGTCTCAGCATCCTGACGTCCTTAACCTTCTATCTTGGCCATGGAACGCCTTCCTTAAGGTCCTAAGACCGGCTGGTTCGTTTCCTCGAATCATGGCTTTCCCGACAATCCTATCCAGGATTGGGGGCGTGACAGTGTGGTCGCAAGGCTGAAACTTAAAGGAATTGATGGAAGGGCACCACCAGGAGTGGAGCCTGCAGCTTAATTTGACTCAGCACGGGACCAGGTCCAGACATAGTAAGGATTTACAGACTGAGAGCTCTTTCTTGATTCTATGGGTGGTGGTGCATGGCCGTTCTTAGTTGGTGGAGCGATTCGTCTGGTTAATTCCGTTAAAGAATGAGACCTCAGCCTGCTAACTAGCTTCGTGGAGGCATCCCTTCACGGCCGGCTTCTTAGAGGGACTATGACCTTTAGGGCAAGGAAGTTTGAGGCAATAACAAGTCTGTGATGCCCTTAGATTTTTTGGGCCGCACACGCGCTACACTGATGTATTCAACGAGTTAACACCTTGGCCGACAGGCCCGGATAATCTTTAAAATTTCATCGTGATGGGGATAGATCATTGCAATTGTTGGTCTTCAACGAGGAAATCCTAGTAAGCGCGAGTCATCAGCTCGCGTTGACTAAGTCCCTGCCCTTTGTACACACCACCCATCGCTCCTACCGATTGAATGATCCGGTGAAGTGTTCGGATCGCGGCGACGTGGGCGGTTTGCCGTCTGTGACATCACGAGAAGTCCACTAAACCTTATCATTTAGAGGAAGGAAAATTCGTAACAAGGTTTCCCGTAGGTGAACCTGCGGAAGGATCATTGTCGTACCATGAAAACAAAACGACATAAGAACGATGAAATATCACTCTTTGTTGGCCGGTTTCTTACTGTGCTTGCCGATTCCGTGGTTATGCGTTCATCCATGCCCAAGACATCAGTTTTGGTTGGATCGTACTTATAGCTTCCGGATATCACCAAACCCTGGCAAGAAAAGTGTCAAGGAAAATGCAACTAAACAGCCTGCTTTCGCCAACCCGGAGACGGTGTTTGGTCGGAAGCAGTGCTGCAATGTAAAGTCTAAAATGAGTCTCGGCAATGGATATCTCAGCTCTTGCATCGATGAAGAACGTAGCAAAATCCGATACTTGGTGTGAATTGCAGAATCCCGTGAACCATCGAGTCTTTGAACGCAAGTTATGCCCCAAGCCTTCTGGCTGAGGGCACATCTGCCTGGGTGTCACAAATCGTCATCCCCCCATCGTCACGAGGATATGGGACGGAAGCTGATCTCCCGTGTGTTACCGCACGCGGTTGGCCAAAATCCAAGCTAAGGACGCCAGGAGCGTCTTGACATGCGGTGGTGAATTCAATTCTCGTCATATAGTAAGACGTTCCGGTCCAAAAGCTCTTGATGACCCAAAGTCCACAACGCGACCCTAGGTCAGGCGGGATCACCAGCTGAGTTTAAGCATATCAATAAGCGGAGGAAAAGAAACTAACAAGGATTCCCTTAGTAACGGCGAGCGAACCGGGAAGAGCCCAGCTTGAAAATCGGACGTCTTTGGCGTTCGAATTGTAGTCTGGAGAAGTGGCCTCAGCGATGGATCGGGCCCAAGTTCCCTGGAAAGGGGTGCCATAGAGGGTGAGAGCCCCATCGTGCCCGGACCCTGTCGCACCACGAGACCCTGTCGCACCACGAGGCGCTGTCTACGAGTTGGGTTGTTTGGGAATGCAGCCCCAATCGGGCGGTAAATTCCGTCCAAGGCTAAATATGGGTGAGAGACCGATAGCGAACAAGTACCGCGAGGTAAAGATGAAAAGGACTTTGAAAAGAGAGTCAAACAGTTGTTGAAATTGTCGGGAGGGAAGCGGATGGGGGCCCGCGATTCGTCCCAGCCGGATGCGGAATGGAGCAATCCGGGCCGCCAATCGATTCGGGCCGTGGACCGACACGGAATAAGGTGGTGACCTAAGACCTGGCTTTTGTTACGCCCGTGGAGACGTCGCTGCCTTAATCGTGGTCTACAGCACGCGCCTCACGGCGTGCCTCAGCACCTGCATGCTCACGGCGTCGGCGTGTGGGCTCGCCAGTCGACTCGTCTTGAAACACGG